>NC_054538.1:45270243-45407742 GCF_017654505.1 Polyodon spathula
TTGAAGAGTTTGGGTGAGTGTCATTTTCCCTATGATCCTGAGACAGCATCTTACATACAATATCTGTTTCTGTTTGTATAATTAAAATTAAATTAACAAAACAAATGTATTTTCTTTATTTTCTTTTAGTTCTCGTGGCGATTGTGAAGAAAGCACTGCAAAGAAAAACAACCTCTGCTGCAGGGAGGAATATTTTATTAATTTCAGGGAGCTCACCTGGACTCAGTATTGGATCATCGAGCCAGCCGGTTACCAGGCATTCCGCTGCGCAGGAGGGTGCAAACAGCCAAAGAATCCACTTCGTCACTATGGCTATGGAGAACGGACTTGTGCTGTTGTTGAAAGCACCCCTCTGCCCATGATGTACCTGGTGAAAAAAGGAGAATACACCGAAATTGAAGTAGCAGAATTCCCTAATATGATTGTCGAAAAGTGTGGCTGTACAATGGACAACATATCAGTTGTTTAAAAAAGATATGACTGCAGCAAAAACAGCAATGAAAGCCTTAGTACTTCATCTTACAATTTATTAAAACATCTTTATTTTTTTATTTTTTTGCATCTGCAGTCATACTATATGTTATTCATTCATAAACTACACTTTTATGAGCACTTAAATGTATATATTGTAGCTTAAAATTGTATATATTTGCATTCACTATGACCCCCCTCTGCTTTGTGGAAAGACGGTTTTCCCAAGAAAAGATCCAGAGATATATTTTTGGGTTATATTAATGAATAGTAAGATATTCTCCTATGTTGTATATTGTCTAATATTAGTAAACCATTAGAATGACTAATAAAATAATTTACATTCAATGATTTGGTATCTTGTTGGGTTAATTATCTATAGTATAGATGCTATTGGGTTATTTAGGTTGAGCAGTATTTTTATTGCATTTTTTCCAATATTTGCACCATAAAACTAAAACGTTAAAAATGCAGGCCATGACCTTTAGGTAAATTCATTATTCATTGGGTTCCTACTTCCCAAAACAATAATGCACTTCCATAAGTACACGTGTGCATACAGGTCTATGTTAAAATGGAAAAGCAGACATTACAAAGCAATGTGAGTCATCCAGCTGTTCTGGTGGTCTTGTGACCATAAGGGTTGGCTGACTGGATAATAAATGTCTGCCACAACTACACTAAATTACAAAATAATAATAATACAAAAAGAATGAAGACTATAAGTTAAATGTGTTGAATAATGTTGTAATTACCTGTAATACCGCTGCAAATATTTCTATTACCAGAACACAGGCAATCAGTGCATGCAGTTCACGTACATAATTACAGTTTCCTGAGAATTAGATTAAACTTGTAGCCAGACTTTCCTCCCACTTAATATTCATAAATGGCTCAAATGGCGTCTGACGCCCTGCCTCTCGATCCCTAAACCTAATTGATAGTTTAATGGCAAAGGCAAACTTTCAAAACACATCCGCACAATAAAAGACATTAGTGCAGATTCACTGGTTTTTCACTGCAAACAGCTGCTGGCTAGGCTGGCAAAGGGCCAATACACATCCATGGAAAACTCCTGCACAAGTGTCTGAACTGGACTGGCCTAAAAATCGAGACACAATTAACTAGACTACAAATTGACACACTTTGCAAGAACATGTAATCCCAAGTAATCTAACCGTACATTTTGTATACCATCTACAAACGCAACATTAAGAAAATAATTCTGACCTTCACATAAGATCACATAATGGTTGACCATCCCAGAACGGATCAGATTATTATTAGGATATCGTTTTGGATAATCAAGTAATTTACGTGGTACATAAATTAGTTCAGAATATTATTATCATGACCCAAACTGATGGCAGGCCCAGTTTTAATAATAATAATATAGCCCACAAAGTTCCCTATACAAAAACACTGACATTTATTATCATAATTGAAGATTCCATATATGTTTTTTTTTTTGTTTTGACATTTAAGATTTGTTATTAAATACCTGCGGAGGATTTACATTTTTAATGCAGCTACGTTGCTGTGAGGTGTTAATTGTTTTTGATTAGTGTCTGACACTATCAGGGATTTATATGAAATACAGCTATCGGGGATTTATACAAAAGACTTTCTATGAAATGCATACATGCTCCAGACCACGTGACAACCCACAGCTTTTAACTTACAACACAAATATAACTGAACATTTCCTCAGAGTAGGCCTAACACAACTGAAACTAACATATGGACAACAGTAAATAGCATAGGCATAGGCTACTACAATCAGTTTGTTGTTATCATAGTTTATTGTTTCCAAAAATATGTTTGACTGTTACAACATGTTTAGAAAATGTGTTACCAAATCAAATAACCTTGTAAAATAACTCAAAAGTGTGGAAAAACACGTGAATTAATTAATTTTAGTAAGCCTACATTATGTCCATAAGTATCTCAATTTCCCAAATATTCTGATTTGGATAGTATTGTAAACCAAAAATTTAATAATTAAGTACACATGCAACACATTCTAAACACATTTTATATATTGACACTGTAATTTATTACATCCTCAGACACCTATGTATGTTTAAAATATTTAATTCCTGTTAAAATGTGTTAAATAAGATTTATGAATTAAGTATAAGTAACCTTGTACTTTAAACTTAATTTTTCTTGTGATGCAAGGTTTTCTTGGGAGACACTATATATATATTATATATATATAATATAATATATATTATATATATATATATATATATATATATATATTCGTTATAAAATTTTAAAAAATCAGTAAATGTTGGGATATTTGGGAAAACAATCCCGGAGGTAGTACTTTGTAATGGAAATAAATGTATTACAAAATATTAGCTACATGATCTGGACAATTAAAAAATGTAATACAAGCCCATTGGCCTTCATCAGTGCGTCACAAAGAACACACTGATTAACACCTGCTAATGCTTTTCTTTTAATACGAAATAGTTAAATAGCCTATACACGCTACTGGCCTCATTAAAAAGATAACAATGTGTACGTCTCTGATCTTTAAGGGTAGATTTCTCTCAGTAACAAATATTTATTCTTCATGAAAGTATAGCTGAGAAATTCCTGATTTAATATTTCTTACTCCAGTTTGCACAGAACTAAAAATCACCACATAAACAGGGTGCCTCACAATTTTTACTGACATTGGTGAAATGTAGTCCTGCGTGAATCATCCATTTGTTTTTAGCCCAGATGATTGTCTCAGAGGTCCAATTTTTTTACAGGATATCGGGAAGAGACCTCATGCTACATTTAAAACTCAAGCAAACTTCGTCTTTTTAGTCCTGTTCAAATCAACCATGTCAGTGTTATGTTATAATTGATATAAGTATTTTTGGGGTATTCACCTCAAAGCAACACCAGATTTTACAATAAACCAGTGGTGTGCAAATGTTTTATATGCTGCCCCCCTTACAAAAAAAATACTGCAGTAATGAAGTAAAAAAAAAAAACTGCAACAGTACTGCAGTAGGAATGCAATCTTTTGGACGCAGTAGTACACTGTATAGGAAAGACAGGCAGGACAAAAGTTGGAGGGGTAGCGCTATACACAACCCAAAAAGACAAGCCGAATCAAATGTAAAAATCAAAATGCATATTAAAGGAGCAAATCCAGACGGTAGCAAAATAATCTGTTATACAGATGACATTAAAAGGTAGCAAAGGAGAACATACTAATGTGGATTTCAATTCCTTAAGACTGCATTTGTACTGCAGTACTACTGCAGTTTTTTAATTTATTTATTTCAGTATTTAATATTGCAGTTACGTTTCTGAAGTACCTTATGACTGATTTCACTTCCTGGAGTATGAATGCAGTACCATTGCAGTACCACTGCAGGTTCTGTACTGCAGTACCATTGCAGTTCCTGCACTGCAGTATGAATGCAGTACCATTGCAGTTCCTGCAATGCAGTATGAATGCAGCACCATTGCAGTTCCTGCACTGCAGTATGAATGCAGCACCATTGCTGTTCCTGCACTACAGTATGAATGCAGCACCATTGCAGTTCCTGCAGTGCAGTATGAATGCAGCACCATTGCAGTTCCTGCACTGCAGTATGAATGCAGTACCATTAAAATAATCGGGCACTTTAAATGAAAAAAACAAGCAAAAACTATTTTTAAATACTATATTTATTTAAAAAATGAACAATTTGTAAAGTTAATAAAATGTGGTTAATAAAACAAAGCAGCAACTTAAAACCTGAATAATCAAAATGTAAAACAATTACAAACAGATCTGAATACTACACAACATAAGTGTATTTTAGTTTTTATGGGTCATGCACCATTTCTTCTTGTCTTCCGCTTGGAGCTGTAAAATGAAATGTTAAAATGTTATTAGGTGGTTATCTACATAAGAAGAAGAAGAAAAAAAAGTCACTAATGACCACAGAATGATATTTTTGTTTGTTTGTCTGTTTGTTTTTTCCCAAATAGGTTTTGGGCTTTTTTTTAAAAATTATTATTATTTTTTACTTTTGCAAATTAAAAAATTTAAATCATCCATTTCAGTTTTATTATAGCTTTCAATACAAGAATTTGAAATAACACATAAGAACTTCATAACATTAGCACATTTTTTCTTCTCTAATTATATATGTGTGTGTGTGTGTACTGTTTATTGTTACATTGATGTACATTGTACATAAACATACATACACATGTGTGGGGTGTGTGTACCCTTCTTAATATGTTTACATATCATACCTTTGTCAATAATTACATTCCTTTTTTTCCAAAGTTTATCCTCATTATTTAATTTTGTTCTTATAGTGGCTCTAATTAGGCTGCTTTCCACGTTAAATTTCTGTCTGATATGCTCTACAGGAAGCAGAAAAAAGAACATCATGATATATTTTTTAAAGGCACTCATAATAGTTAACAAACAGGGTATTTCAGCAATATACATATTACATAATAAGGATATAGATGATGCATTCAAAGAATGAATAATATAAACATTTTAGAAATAGTGTCTCATGTAGGAAAAACTAATGAAAACAGAATACATTCAGACAATCTTGATGGTCAGGTCTTTAGTACCTATTTATTGCACTGCAGCTTGTATAATTCATGATTTTTAAAAGAACCTGATCAATCACATTCCTTGACCCTTTCCTTAAGGACCACATTTTGAAAAAGGGAAAAAGAGTTTCCTTTTAATCTGATTTAAAACTTTCACTTTTTAAAAACCTTTGTGTGCTGGTATCATTTCAAAGTTTTAAATGTATCTGGGGATTTTCTTAATAGCAATGCAGTATCCTTTATCCTTTGTGGTAATGCTTTAAGAACCATAAATAGCAGTTTAATAGATAATCAGTTAACTCAAAAACTGACGCTCAGTAACATTTAAAATTCTACAGATAAGCAATAGGAGTGCCTCCAGAAAATGCAAATAATAAAAAATAAATACCATCTGATTCACTTCGCTTTGTATCTGCACATCATAGACTTCAGATATGTGTTGGGTATTACATACAGTATCTAATGATCGTCATATTTTACAACTTCTATTGCAATTTACAATGTTTCGGGTTTTAATTTCACAGCTATGTATTTAATGTATTATGTAAAGCATTTTGTGATGGTGTTCCACTATGAAAGGTGTTATATAAAATAAAGATTGACTGATAAAGATTGATATTAATGAGAAAACTAAAAATCTTTTAATCTTTACTTATAATATAACAAATAAATCCTTACTGCCTCTGTAGTTATCATACAAAGTACAGTTCTCTACATTTTTTCTCCTATAGAACTGCATTTATTCAAGGAATGGATTCATAGGAATGGATTTTTCATTTAGTGCTTACCGAAGATATAGGTCTCAATATGTACTGAGGGGCAATGTCAATACTGCTAAAAAGTCTAAGCCCAGTTTAAAGACTAAATAATTGCACACTAACTACATAAAGTGTTAATTGACAAAGCTTACGTATTTAATTTAGTTTGCTTTGCTCCGGTCATATCCCACTCTATTGAAAGCAGCAGAGGTGTGGCTTCTGCTCATCAATCAGTAGCACACCCAACATTGACAGTTTGATTAGAAAAAAATCTTCTGAACAGAATGAGTAATACATTAACAAAAATGGGAAGCCATTTCATAAAAGTTATGATTTTTTTGCAGTTATTTTCATAACAGTTATGCAGTATTTTTTTTTTTTGTTTTCACTAATGAATGTATTCCCCATTCTGTTCACAATCAAACCAACACTGCTAAGTGAGTTTTGAGGGGCAAGACTGAAATCATGGACTGCAAAGACCTCTCATTTATATGTTGCCATGTTGGAAAGAAAGTTATTGTGTAGAAACTCAAGGTTTCAAAGGCAGAAAGCTCTTAATGAAGGGCATTTTATAGAATAAGATTCATAATTTTGAGCATATTATTTACCACCCTGTTTATTTGTATTTGGACTTTATTTAAAATTTGCCTTAATTCCTGTCATGATGTCTGTTTTAGAGTAATCACCTGCATAAAATGAAAATACATACATACAGTAATAGATTAATTAATAATTGTGTACTTATCATAGTAAACTAGACAATGATGCTACACTGGATAATTGTATTCACAAAACAAGTAATAGTACATACTTACCAATGACTGTTCCTATTATATTTGAAGGAAGCTGTGGTTTTATCTGGTCTTTCCTGGCATTGACAGCCTTCCTTCCACTCAAAGAATGTGCAGCCAGTGTCTGATGTCCAAATACAACGACAAGAAGTTCAGCTGTGTACTTCTTGTAGTCTGTTGCTACATTTCTATTGTACAATGCTTTTTTGACTTTAAGGTCACTGGGATGGAGTATCATTTCTTCCTCCTAAAATAATGCATATATATGTATAAATTATATTTTACATTTATGTAACTTACATTAGGGCAACAAAAATAAATATTTGCCATACACTTGACTAACAAGATAACAGTATTCCTTCCTAGTAATTATTGCAGTTATAGTAATTGTACACAGGGGGAACAAAATGGAAATAAGGCTTTTCTGTTTGTAAGACAAAGCACCTTCGGGCTCATTCAAGATCCCAAGTCAAAACTGCTGTACAAAAAATATGGACTTGTGTGATTTGCTTGTACTGTTGTTAATGTAATGAAACAGACCATATCAACTGCAGTATATCATTGTATAAACAGCAGTGTGATGCAGCATACTGTGTGGTTCCACAAAGTAACTGGACTGAACTGTGAAATGTATAGTACAATACAGGACATTCTAAAAAGACTACACATTTAAAACCAAAGCCAAAGCCAAGTATGTTTGATTTGAGCTGCAATGTTTTATCTGAAAGTGATGCTGGTTAGCATCAGGTTATAACTGCCCAGGCAATTCATTTTCTTTTTTTTTTTAATTGAAGTCACTAGCCTCTTAAGCGCACCCGCTGTTTCCCTCCCTCAACTGAAAGGCTGTTCATTTCTGGCAAGATATAAAGTTATTGAATTAAATAACATTTCTAGCAACAAATATTATGTGCTGAAAACCAGCACAACAGTTACACAGTACATAACCAGGGTCTGGTTTGCATCACATAATATTTGTTGGTGATGGTTAAAAAAATATACATATATAAGGTCAGTGCTGGAGAATTCATTATGTCTAGTTTTGCACATAGGTATCAAGCCAATAGTACTAATCTATATTTGAAAAGAGATGTAGATTTTCTGTGAACAATTACCTTTCCACTCCTTGAGGTCCCTTTTGGCTTGCAATCTCAATTGGCGCTCTTATTTGAGCTGTCTCTGCAATTTTTCAATGGCTGTTAACCTTTTTTGGTTGAAGTGACATTTGTTGCTCTCTACCTCATTCTCACTGTTTGTGGAATCACTTTGCAAGTCAGAGAGAGTGTTTAGTACCTATAAAAAATAATCTAAAAAAAACCCCATCACAGCAGTGATTGCATCCATGTAAGGAGGTGATTATAACAAACACATGTCAATACATTGCATAATATTAATCAAGTTATATTTTATAATAAGAAAACAATTGCCATATCGTTCAATTCTTTTAAGATTTTTTTAGGTAAACTCTGATGTGTCAAATTTTCTAAATTTGTAAACTTTTCCCAACAAAAATTTAAATGTTAAGTTTTTTTGATAAGAGCAAAAAGTTTTTATTTTTTTTTATTTTTAATTCCACATTAACTAAACTATGTGCACTGAAATCCACAAGCTGACTGTCATAACACTACTGCTAATAGAACATCACATGTGATATATGTTCATTTATTTATTTTATTTTTTTGGGGGGTGGGGGTGGTGGACACAGTTAAAGATAGAGCCTATTACTTAATATTTTGTTGAAACTATAGGCACTACATCAATTAAATGTTCCATAACACCAGTACTTGTATTACTAACCTCATTGTGCTTTCTTTTGTGACATGCAGCCTTAAAAGAATTCATGACCTCAGGGTGTATTGCAGCTGAATTCGTTTTTTTTTTTTTATTTTACATCTTTTTTGGAGCATATTGTCCTACATAAAACAAAAATTACCACTTTGTTTCAATATTAATTTCCAACAAAATGCATATTATACAGGATTTCTCATTCCTGCTTAGTGCAATATTTTAGGAACCACATGTATTTAGTCTTCTGATAAGCTTACTAATTTGACAGATGCTTGCAGTTACATCCAACCAAAAATACTCATATTGACAATACAATGATAGTGAAGATTTACTATTCAAATTGCACCCTACCAAGCAATGATTTCTTAACCTTTAAATCATATGATAGGTTAACAGAACGGTTTAGCTGAGGTAATTTCCATATAAACAGTTATTTAAAATGGGCTGTGATTGCAATTTTAAAACAAAATATAACATTCTAAATACTCTATATGACCAGAAGTATTTTGAAGGCACTCCCAAAATGTGAATGAGCTATACAGTACATGGTTTTAAATACATAGAAAAATACACATAATTATAACAAAGGAACTAAAAGTTACCTACATGGATTTTGTAGTTTTCTTTTTTTTTTGTCATCCATTAACCAATTTTGGTCCAATGAAAACTACTGGGGTAACAGAGGTTTTTAATAGTAAGTCTCTCCAAGTTTCACACCCAAACTAAGTTGCATTTTTTTTCAACATATCTTTAGCAAACCAGTGGACTGATCGTGGTCTGATCGACAGCCTGCTTTCTTTTCTCGCCTTCCTTTCCCCATTTCCTCGGGCAATGCAACGATGGGAACGTTAGCAATGTTTATGTTACCTGTTTACATTTTTTTGGAGCTGTACAAGCACATGTCGATGATCTGTATTCAAATAATTAATTATTTAAAAAAAACAAAAAAAAAAGGCCATTAGTTACGAGGTAAAATAAATTTTTAAAAACAAATAATATAATAATAATAATATAATAATGATCATAATACTATGATCACTCATAATATAATGGTACTGTTGATTTTACTATAAATTCTAATTTAGCTTACTAAATAAAAAAAAATAAAAAAAAACTTTTACAAGTTCAGAGACGAAATAAATATAGTTTAAATAAAGTTTTTTTTAGGAGACAGAATCTACTCCAAGGAACAGTGCTACCCGAAGAGCTTTCCTACAAAGAGACCATGATCACGAAGTCCAATGTGTCTCGGATGAGGTAAATATTTTTTTTTAAAATGCATTGATTATCAATCTCTCTTCACACGCACTACCTTGGACATACGTCTAAAGCACCCCTATGTATTACATTGGATGTAAGTCTGAAGCATCCCCATAATTTCTAAATATTTTGTATACAAAATATAAAATTCACATGTTGCGGCCCCGCCCCCATCCCCGCGTTGACACACATATTCAAAAGTTAAAACTTAACTTTTGATTTTAGCAGGTGTTTGTTTTCCAGATTTAATGTAAGTCGTGTTTTTCTTCCCCTTGATTTAACAAACAATTAAGGTATAGCTAAATGCATGAATGTAAACAAACACATTCTTAGAAGTTTTGAAAATTGTACTTTAAGATAAAATGCATAAAAGTTGAAAATGCCTATCGCAAATTCGACATTTAAAGTCAGTCTAGCTGTTTTTTGTTTAATTTGGCGAGTCAACATTTAGCTGACACGTTAAATCTGGGTTTCTAACAAATAAATATACCTTTTTTTTTTTTTTACACTTGGTGATTCAACATTTGGGTCATTCTACAAATGTGGTGGCAAATGCTGTCACTCACCTTTGTAGTAATTAAATTCAGATAAAAATGACAAATAATTTCATAATACCAAAATACTTATTTTAATTAAGGTCTTTATGAATATTCACATTATTTTGTACTATTTTAGCTGCAAAAGTTTAATTTATTTTACATTTCAAAATCACTGAGAACATGAAAATTGGCCCGTTACTCATACTATGAGCAGACGGGTTATGACATTTTTCTAGTGTAAAAAATATATATTTTGATTTTGTTTTTAAAGCTTGGTTGTAAACAATTGTATTTAAATATTTGTATAGATATGTGGAAATGTAGTAGTCTTAATTATTTAAATATGTTTAATTAAAATTTGTCACTCAATTTAACATCAGTGGTGTTACCACAATGAAAATTCTCCATCACAATGAAATATAAAGGCCTCAAGAAGTCCTTACGTTGCAAAAGGTCATTGGAGGCGGGGCTTGCGTGATGAGCTCATGGTGAGTGAGCACACCCTTGCACTTTTCCATTAATTTGATGAACGATATGGTTATTTTGTGTGTCACACTTTAAAAGCATCTGGTACATAAAGGGTTGATGAACTTTTTTTCTGGGAGGCGATGGTCTCCATCTTGGAAAATCTCATTCGTCAAATTTGTCAGTGGTGTTACCAGTACACCGTTGACACTGGGGAACATCACTGGCTATTTGTGTCTTTTTTTTATCCAGCTCCTAAACAAATGTTCAGCATAAAAAGTATTTATTTATTTATTTTTTTATTTAGCATTTATTATAGCGCCTTTAACCAAGGCGCTTTACAGGTTTTTAGAATTTGTACAATCTGAAAAAATGGGTGAAGAAAGAGGGTAAGATTATTGGGGTAAGGCGAGGAGATTAATAGCTATACAAAAGCAAGGGCCAGAGGGTGGGTCAGGATCGGGCAGGCAAGGTCATAACAGGAGGTCGGGCGCCAGGAGTAAGGATAGGATGGGCTAGAGCGAAAACTGCGTAGTGGGTGACTGTTTTATGTTGAGAGGGAGTTTATTCCAATGAAGGGGAGCAAGAAGAGAGAAGGAACGGAAACGGGATTGGGCACAGGGCGAGGGTGGGACAGAAAGGGACAATAGTGATTGGGAGCATAAAGGACGAGGAGGAATATAATAGGAAATTAGTTCAGCCAGATATGGTGGGGCATGGCCAAGGAGATATTTATATACTAGTGTAAGGAATTTAAACAGGCAACGGTGGTAGAGAGGGGAAGTGTGGAAGGAGTGGGGCAGGTTAAATATAATTCAGGCAGCAGCATTTTGAATTTGTTGAAGTGGTGTAAAGGTGTAATTAAGCTGGGTGAAAATGAGAGAATGGACCAGATGAATTGAATAGGTGAAAACGGCAAGTGCGTGTTATGGCTGAGATATGGTCAGAAAGGGAAAGGGTGGAATCAAATATGACCCCGAGGTTACGAGCAGAGAGGGTTGAAATGAGGGACAAGGGGGGAATGAAATGGTGGGGCAGGGTGGTGGAGACGAGGGGGAGGGGAAGAAAAGGATTTCAGTTTTTGATGGGTTGATGAGGAGGTAACGGCACACCATCCAGGATTGGATAGCAACCAGACAGGCTGATATACAGCGACCAGGTCAGGGGTAAAAGAGGGGAATGAGAAGAAAATCTGGGTGTCATCAGCAAAGAAATGTTGTGGGAAGTTTAATGAGGAAGTGATAGCTTCTAGGGGTGAGGTGTACAGGGAGAACAGTAAGGGTCCGAGGACTGAGCCTTGAGGGACACCAACAGATGGCGGAGGGGGGCGGGAAAGTGAGGTTATTGAAGGCAATGGCAGAGGTGCATGAAGAAAGATATGACTGTAGCCAGGCAAGTGGCGTGCCAGAGATGCCCAGGCTAGAGAGAGTGGAGAGGAGGATGGGGTGGTCGACAGTGTCAAAAGCAGAGGAAAGATCGGGAAGAGTGAGGATAGAGGAAAATCCAGCATGGGAGGAGTTGGCCAGATGGTTCTGTAATATATTATGTATTATCATTACTGTATTGCAATATCATAACAATATCTTATCACATGACTTGTCAGGTATGGCAGAATTAAGTGCAGCAGAGAAACAAAAAAGATACAGGCACAGTTGTTCCTTTAGAAATTGTATTCAAAATATTTTAAACAATTGCATTGTTAGAATAAAATATCTTAATTGATCATTTTCAATATATTTTTAAAGTAGCGTCAGCTTTCAAAATGTGATATATTTCTTAACAGTTCAAAAATTAACGAAGTTTGTTGATACAACAATGTGTCAATGTCATTGGTATTACACTGTGTCAGAGGTGTTACTGCAGGGTGGATTGATGTTCTGGTAACAAGAATGCCACAAACTAAATATTCATCATTTCAACATGCCTACTTGTAACATTATTTGAAAGACAACATGTTAAGGAAATACTTATGCAAGTTTGATGAAACATATTCAATTATTGTTTAAGTTAGAAGAAAAATGGGTCAGCTCAAATCAATAAATAACATGCAATGCATTTTTACACTTACTTTTAAAAAAAGAAATAATTATAACAATCTTGTTTTAGAATTGTTAGAAGACATTCCTTTCCTAAACATGTTGAGCAAAAAATAAAAAATAAAAAATAAAAAAAAATTAACAAATAAGATTGTGGTTAACCAATATTTGCATTTTAGGTATGAGTAACACCAGTGACAAAAGAGCATTCACAAATGCATTACACAACTTTTTCTTAATGAATGGTGAGTTTCATTTCCAAGAAATTTTCAGATCCAAAAGCCACCGCATTTGGAGAATGACCCATTTACCTAACAGATAAATTTGAAAAACATTATAGTTCAGCAAATAAATCTTAAAAAATACATCTGGGTTTTCACAAAATGAATATTAATTTTGCCAGCTAAGTCTGACGCTAAGTGAGCCCCCGCCCACTGTAGCGTTTGATTTTGCGTGTGCTTCAGAGCTGCCCTTACACTCCGAGATCCAATGTCTCCGCTTCCTCGCCTTCTCTGCAAACTACAATGCCAAAACATGTACAGATTTCAAAACGTTTAAGAATGTACTCTTTAACATTTATTTATTTAGCTAAATTATAACTTTTTTTTTTGTTCAAGCTGGGAAAAAATACACAATTTACATTAAATTTGTAAAAAACACTGTTCAAATATTAGTGCTTTTGCACTTGGCGCCCTACATGGAAGACATTTCGTCTCAATTCACTGCAATTTCACTGACACTAGCCACTTCAAACATCATTCCTGCGGTTCTACAAGTCCTAGAGTGATCGTCAACGGCGCTTTTGAAAGTTAATACCTTGTACAGAAACTCATCCATGTATGTATTTAACATGTTCTATCCTTTTAAAAAAAGACCTTTTGACAAAAGAACATGTGCACAGCAGAAAAAAGGTGCTTGTATAGCACTCATTGTTTTGCGGTTCCCTTTCAATAAGAAGATGGGCACCAAAAATGTTGTTATCGGATATACGCCTGCCTAATGGTAGGTGTCATTGAGCTCTTTCTATCAAAGTTGCCGATAGGCCCCCTTCCCTCTGTGACGTCCTTGGTCCCGCCTACCGAGGGTACATAACCATCACACAAGGAAGGATCATTCTCTTTGCTTCTCAGATGGTACGATAAGACCTTTGTTGCATTGAGCCCTTTTTATTAAAAAGCGCTGCATTAAGCTTGCTGCTAGTTCCCTTGCACTTTGTGCTGAAAGCTGGCTTGCCGCTTTTCACAGAATCAGCAGCTCCTAAATCGTAGCCTTTTTTCTATTTCTTATACTGTCTTCATCACCTGCTCGCTACGCGTGTCAGGCAGCTTCTCCTTTGTCTGTGGTCTGTGTAGTCGACTGCTGGTACGCAGTATTATTATGAGTGACTGTGTGTTTTTCACCCCCTTTTTTACTTGGGAAGCTGCTTTCAGCCGGACCAGCCATGTACTCCTCACCGAGGCTTGCCACATTGCTGAGTTGCGATATTCTCAGGCTGCTTTGGCCTATCACCAAGTGTGTGGGCCTTACAATCTGTACCCCATCCCCATCTGTACTGCTGTATTATTATTGTATTGTATTATTGTGTTGTGTTTTGCTGTTTTGCTAAAGTCAATCTCCAGCCGTGGCTTTGGCCCTGTCCCCCTGCTACGGGTTGCCCAGGTGTGTGACCATACGATCAGGGTAGGCACCATTGTATAAATGTCCCCGGTGTTTTCTAAATACTGCGGTGCGTGCTTGGCCCATGCTACTTCGGTACCACTGTGTGCACGGTGCTCATTGACTCGTAGTACCCGATACAGGCAGTGAGCTGACGTTGCACAGTACTCGGTGCACAGGGTGCACGCGGCGCTGCACTGTACTCGGTGCAGGTGTGCATGCGGTACGTATGGTGCACACGGTACGCGGTACATATGGTGCGCATTACACCCGGTGCTGTACCACACTCGGTGCACACGGTACACATGGTGCGGTGCTCGGTGCACTCAGTGCTCACGGTATCTGGCACTAGTGTGGGAACGCAGTGCTGCATGGTACACGTTGCACATCGTGCACGGTACTCTGCGCACGACGCTTGGGTCGCACGGTGCACACAGTGCACACAGTCCTTGACCACTGCTTCAGACCTAGCGCAACAGTGCTTCATTGCCAATGCCTGTAGACAGTGCTCCACTCCACTGTAGGCTACGCACTGCCCCGGTCGTGTGACTGCACGTAGTCCAGGGTATACAGCGCTGTCCAGCTACTACGCTGTGTTTACTGTCTTTTCTATGTAACAGCCTGCATCGCTTTGCGATTGCAGTCTGCTTAAACCTTACAGCGCTCACTGTTTTGTGTTTTCCTCTGTTATTGCAGTTTAAAAAGAAAAAGAGATACATGATCCTCCATCAGACCCCGGCTCTGCCGTGCCCTGCTGTGGAGTGGACTCTGCTGGTGTCTGTTGTATTATCCTCACAGCTTCAAGTTGCTTGTGTGTATTTGTGGTTTTATTTCACTGCTTTGCGATTGATTGAATGATTCTTCCACCGGGACCCAGCTCTGCTGGCCCTGCTGTTGAGGCTCGTTTCAGCCCACCTACTCGGCGCGCTGTTTAAAAAACAACACTGAATCAGTTATCCGCATTGCCGTGGTAACTGTTATTTTTACCCACACAGCTTGCTGTGGAGTGTGTATGTATTCGTTTCTTTACTGCCTTGCAGTTTAGAAATAATAATAATACAAGCCTGATTCTTCCACCTGGACTCAGCTCTGCTGGACCCGATGTTGAGCGGCTTTCGCCGGCTTGTTTCAGCCTGCCTACTCGGCGTGTTGTTTTAAAAAAAAAAAAAAAGCAGTTACACGTGCTGCCATGATGACTGCTATTTTATTCTCACAACCTTGCTGTTGTGTGTGTGTGTTTATGTGTTTTCTTTACTGCTTTGCAGTTTAAAAAGAAAATGTTGTATGATTTCCACTGGGACCCAGCTCTGCTGTGCCCTGCTGTTGTGTTGCATATGCTGGCTTGTTTCATCCAGCATACTGTTATTTTTTACCCACACAGCTTCCTTTGGTGTGTGTGTATTCATTTCTTTACTGCCTTGCAGTTAGAAATAAGTAAATAATAAGCGCGATTCCTCCACGAGAACCCAGCTCTGCTGTGTCCCGCTGTTGAGTTGAATCCACCAGCTTGTTTCTCGGCGGGCTGTTTTTTAATAAAAAACAAAAAACAAAAGTCGCACGATTGACTGTATTTTACCCTCACAATTGCTGTTGTGTGTGTGTATATATATTTTTCTTTACTGCATTGCAGTTTAAAAAGAAAAAGTAGTAGCAGCATGATTCCTCTACCAGGACCCAGCACTGCAGGGTCCCGCTGTTAAGTTGAATCAGCAGGCTTATTTTAGCCCACCTACTTGGCACGCTTGGTCACCCGCCTGGCATGGTGAATGTGTTTCTCCCATAGCCGAATGGCTGTGTGTATCAGCCTGTATTTTTTTCCTATTACTGCATTTGCAGTAAAAAAAAAAAAAAAAAAGCAGTACACTTTTATTCCTGCCTAACATGCTGCAGCTCCTTGAGCCTGTGCTCCACTCTGGCATACACTATGCGCTGCCACGTGGTGTGACTGCACACGGTCCAGGACCAGGTTATCACCGCCCTGCACCATGGTGCAGCACCGTGTGCTCCCCTGTACTGCTCTCCTGAGTGCCTACCGCATTCACTCGAGCTGTGTATCCACCCCAGTGTATGCTATGGGCTACCACGGGTAGTGTTGACTTCATGCGTCCATGCCTCAGTGCTTAGCACCACAGCATGTCAATAACACCTGCACTCGGTGTCTTCAATGCTTCGGTGCACCAGTAGTGTATTCTACCTCACTCAGTGTCCTTGGTGCGTTTGCACCCTTGGTGCCTGAGTGCTTCAATACACGGCTGAGCCATACGCGGCGTTGGAAGTGGCTCGCCAGGTTGTCTGGCCCGGCGAATGGGTTATCACACTGGACTGAAAGAACAGTTCCTTACAGGGGAGTGTCCTGAGTTTTCCATGCGGTGATTCGGCCTCTGCTTACCCCCGCCCGTTTCAAAGTGCCATCGTCGCTTCCTTGTGGTTGCAAGTGATCAGGGTGATGAATTGCCTGGGTGACTGGTTGATCTGCCCAGTCGCAGGAAGGAGCTGTGGCCCACACGGCTATTTGTGATGAAGCATCTGTTTGAGACTGGGTCTCACCCTCAACGATGCCAGAGCCAGAGTAGCAGCTCTCCAGCACCAGCTCTCACTGTTTCGACATGGATCGAAGGTGCCCCTTGTCTTGTGCTACAGCAATATCAGCCATCGAGCTGGGCTTACTGTGCATGCGCCTGCTGCAAGCGTGGCTCAATGCATTCTATCTGCATCCCAAGAGCGACAGACACTGTCAGCTGACAGTGTGTCTTGTGTGCTCCCACCTCTTTTGAGGTGCCTCCATGGCTGAGATTTGTGATGCTGGGCTACCCCGCATACTTTTTCCAGGTTCTATCGCCTTAACGTGATAGATGGGCACAAGGGTCTTTGGGCCTTCAATGGGCACAAGGGTCCTTGAGGTTGCACACTCGCACTGCTGACCGTTGGTCAGGCAGGTCTAAGGCATCCCTCGTGTGCTGCCATTCTTCTCTCCCTCATGACGGCTCTGGTATTCATTTTCCCATAGCAATGTTTTTGGTGGCCATCTTCAAATTTAAAGGCAACGTTAGTTTACCTTTCATAAACCTGGTTCCTTGAAAGAGAAAATGGCCACCAACCGCAAGGTCATGTCGGTCGTCATTGCGGTTTCGTCGTGAAAAGAGAATGATCCTTCCCTGCGTGATGGTTATGTACCCTCGGTAGGCGGGACTGAGGACATCACTGAGGGAAGGGGGCAGCTTTGATAGAAAGAGCTCAGTGACACCTACTATTAGGCAGGCGTATATCCCATAACAAAGTTTTTGGTGGCCATCTTCCCTTTCAGGGAACCAGGTTTACGGTAGGTAAAGTAACGTTATACTTTACATGCTATAGCTATAACACGCTATAGCTTTCATACACAATGCAGGGAGAGGAAAAACACACTTAAAAAAAAAAAGTATAACATCCCTTTTTTGTTTTCATATGCTGTATATTTTTTATGACACAGTTGCTTGAGATATTTTGAGATATTATATTTCTTTAAAATCCTACTTTAAAATTTGTATTTTATCAGCACAAGAAATGTAAAACTATTCTTCTAAACATGTCCTCAGGGATGTTATAGGTGCCATCTTTAAACAATATCTTTTCAAATGTATTATATTTCATAATAACTAAACAACATTCCAATGACTAAAGTTGTTTGATGATAGTTCTCATTTAAAAAAAAAAAAAAAAAAGCAAATTAAGAAAATCACGACTGGACCTACATAGGATTCAATACACTGCATATACTAGTTCCATTAAAGGTGAAACATCCGTATTAAATATCACATTTTTGTGTGTTACTCGTAGGAACATTTCCCATCTTATACTTGTTGTTGTTTCTTGTTTTTGCAGAACCAGCATTAAAAGTAGTCATACGTTCCTGTTTTAGATTCAAGTATGTGGTAAGATGCTTTTAGGTGCCATGAACCCATGCATGCATTTCAGACATGCAAAACAGTGATAAGCATTTTGAAGTTTGTGAGTCTGTACCTGCAGGGTTCTCTCACTTCATCAACTCCCAGCAGTGAATTCAAACGCTTGTTAACTAGTGAAAGGAAGGTGCTTTCGCATCCAAGGGGGCAGACAGTGGCATGCAAACATACAACAAATCTGTTTACACGGTCCAGGATCAGGCTGTGCTGACAAATCAGACGCAAACATAATTACACAGTTCACCGAATGGCAGTTATGTCTAGACAATGTAGAATCAAGCTGGAGTGGGCAAATACAGAAGGTGACATTGGAGAGATACAGAAGCAGATGTTACCAGTAAAGGAATACACCAGCCCTGGGATGTGTGACAGATTATTTTATGCTTTCAGATGTACCAACCTGAGAGGATTTGTGCTCTACTGGGAAAGACAAAAAAACAAAAAAACCTCAATAATCTAAAAATTGTTATCCACCAAAAGCAAATGCTAGAAAATGCAAATGCTAGAAATTGTAACCAGTTTTATCCTTTTGTAGCTTGTGGTCCATAACTGATTTCAAGATGCTTTGTGCTGAGGTTGTAAAGTTGCTTTAAGAATTAATCTTCTTTTATAAGTCAATGTGTACGAGAGGATGAGGGGGTTGCAATAGTGACTGCCCATTACATTCAGTGATGCCAGAGCCAACCCAGTTGTTCTGCAGCAGAAGTAAATGGATAACAATTGGTTTACCAGTGTCTTGCTCATTCAAATAGTTTGCCCGTTTCTGAAGAGGAGTGATGAAGGATCATAAATTGTGCAAACTTTGCAGAAGAGCAGAAGAGAAGAAAAATAGCAAAAGAGAGAAACAGTTACATTTTGACTTTTCCATTTGTAACAACTTTGTAAAGTTTACCTGGAGCTAAAATGAAGGTTGAGGTGAAACAGAGTTCACCCACACACAAACACAGTAAATATAATTATAATAATAATAATAATAATAATAATAATAATAATAATAATAATAATACATAAAATAAATAAATGCTCCAGGCGGTGTGGGACAGACAACCCCAGGCGTTACAACCGCAGGCAGTGTGAGACAGACAGACAGACAACCCAATTCCATAATTTGTTCAAGTACCTATTTTGATTTAAGGAAAGAAAACGCTGCACAGCTCAAGTGAAAGGCATCTAGCTGACCAAAAACTTCAAAAATAATTCTGGAAATCTGCCATTGTCAATTGATTAGTCCATGCCCTTCTGTGACAGAAATCCAATGATTTCTGGTTGTAAATCACCCTCCCGACCTGTGAGGGCGCTAAGCAGTGAGAACTGGAAGAGGGCGAGACACTGTTGCAATAATGCATTGACCCGGAAGGGAAACGACGTGGCAGCTGCAGATTGGAGAGGTGGTTGCACTCGTTGAAAAAGGGGTTATGTGTGCCAGCATAAAAGCGGATGGAGAATCATAATCTGTTCCTTTGCCTTGCTTTGTGTAAATAAACTGAGAAGGACTGTGAGAGACCCCGTTCCTAAACGTAAAAGTACCGTGAGTGCTTTGTTTGTTTTGTTTTGTAATTGTCTTGTCTTGCACATTACCAGACAGCTAACACAGTTCCAGAGTTGTCGCCTAAGGCCAGCACTAAGCCAGAATGGCACTTCACCAATAGTCACTAAATAACCTGTATCACCTACCACGAGCACTACTGCACGCACCCAGGACAGGTGACCATATTTGTATTATTGTGGGTCAGTGTGACAAAGACAGCTGTAGTGGGGACGTCAGACCAGAAGAAACACACAGTACTGCGAGATGAAATGATGAATGAATGTGCTGCTGCACGGTTTATTATTAGATTTACGGTTTATTTTTAGATATTATTATTATATTTAGAAAATAAAACAGTTGTACAAAAAACAGGACTCGGCACTTGACGTCAAAATAAATAGACAAACAAAACGGACTAACAATTAAACAAACAGTGGAGTAACAGACAAACACGGTGAATGAAAAGAACACTTATATATTTACTTTGTTTAGTTTTCTTATTTTTAATTCTCTCCTCTCCACTCCTGTTCTCCACTCACCGAACACACAACCCTGAGTGGGTGAAAACATGCTGCTTTTATGCAGCTGTCCCGAGACTCGATTGCTAATCGATCATTCAAATGGAGTCTCGGTACAACTGCACATGAATTAATGAAGTGCAATTCCTCGTGCTCACATATTATTACATTTACAAGGCTCTGTCTGTTTCTACCACATTGTGTCACTCCTGCACCTGTTCCCACTCAGCCACTTTGTCACAGCTACTCAATGGAATTCATTATATGATAGTTTGAACCTACTAATTGATATCTGTTAGAAAGTTCCCCAGTTGATGGAAAACTGTCAACATCTTAGCTTTAAGGAAGTGAAGTTAAGCTGTGTTCACACAGGTCCACTTAGAGGGGTTGGTCCACACACGTTTTGGTATGTTTGGTGTGACGTGTAAAAAAAGTCTGCGTGGGAAACGAACTATACCGAGCCCACCTAAAGAGGTGATCTCAGTCTGTTTGGCAAATGCACCGAGTCTGGTTGACTTGCTAAACTTCAATGTGAACAAACTGCTGGACCCGGTCCTTTTGCACATTAGAAACGAACTATACATGGTAACCTGACTCGGAAGTAAACATTTTGCATGTAGTTTAGTTCATATTCTGAGGAAATAAGTTGAGCTAGGGCCATCCTTAGGCTGTGCGGGGCCCTAGGCAGTGATGATTAAGTGCGGAATCCAGAACATCAAAGTAATGCTACAGTGGCAACCGTGTCTTAAATTTAGTATATCAGTGCACAATGTAATCATATCCACCTGCGTATACTGACGTTAAGATATGGTAAATAATATTAATGATATTAAAATGTTAATTAATACTTGTTTCAGTTTTTTGTTAGATTTTATATAAAATGATCAAATCCTTTTTTTCATTTTACATTCTAAATGTATGTTCCATAAGAACATACATTACAAAGACATTTTCCTAGCTTTAGCGTCAGCAAATCCGAGTATTCTAAATTCTTGGCAAGTTCACTCTCAATTGACAGTATGGCCAAATTTGGCAATCTTTTTTGAGTCATCGTTTCATAGGACTCATCCTTGCGAGGTGCCGACATGATGAATCAGGGTTGTGAATCATTTGGAAAATTGATGCTAAACTGTTTTGAAAGTTTAGAACCAGAGAGCCTACTGGTGCTAAATATTTTTTCTTGCTAAGAATATGGTATAAGATTTTTTTTATTTTATTTTATTTTTTTTTTTTTTTTTGTGGCAAGTTGCCAGCTTAGCTGCTGGGGAAAAAAAAAAAACCTTGAAAAAAAGTGGGAAGGTGAGTTTTACAAAAATATCTCTTCAGTAAGATGGCCAATAAACCCTGTCTAATTACTCATATCACTGTTTCTTGCAATTTCTACTAGGAAGATGGCTCTCATAAAAGGTTTTGTTGATGAAAATGCCAAACATATAGGCCCAGATATTCAAAGTAATGCACAGTCCCCTCACAAAAAAAAGAGTGCTTTTGCACAAAAATTTTTATTTTCCAACACGGCACAAAACTGTTTTGTGAAGTGGAAGTTGTGCCTCGCAAAACCACCTGCACATTCAGTACCAATATAGCAGAAGTGCACAATAGCGACGTGTAAATGTGCAGAATTGGAATGCTACAAGACAATGTAATGTAATGGAAACATTCTGCTCCTTGCAGGCCTGTCACGCTTATTGCAAAACTTATCCATTTTCATTCATATTTGGCCTTCGGAGCAATTCAGATATTTTTGTGCTTAAGCATATGAAATTTGCTCACATTCACACTTTTGAATCTAATGTTCATCATTATCACAGGCATTAGCATGGTTAATAAGATAATTATTTAAAAGGGACATCACAGATTCCACAGAATTTAAACAGATGTATCTCTGCTGTGCTGTTTGTTGGGAAGTGAGTTTATGATTTCTCTACTTCGTAATTTTGACAGGTGTCACACAAACATAAGTACATGTTACTGTCACAGGTAAGTATTCACCAATAACTGAACTATACTTTGCAGGTTCTCGACACACATATTTGCCACATGGACCACCCAAAGAGCACACAAGATCAACACAGAGGTAATATTACTATAAATTTACTTGAGAAATGGATAATCCATTCAAAATGTCAATTTTTCTTACCACAGTAAATATCACAATTTAATTGGTACCAGATAAGACAAATAATTAAATTGTAATGATTCAAACAAATTTAAAAGAAACCAGAAAAATATAACTGAAAGAAAATTAAAGACTATGGATAAATGTACACACAATGCACTCAAGGTCTTTACGTTAGAATTGGATACTTAAATCACCTGTAGCTGTCCCGAGCCTGCCCTCTTAAAGCCAGTCCACAGAAGTCATCTCGTCTCCAGTGTCCTCCAGAAAGCAGAGCAATTTATAATCCAGACTAGGAGCCAGTCCACGAGCCACACCCTCGCCTTCTAGCAGACACAATGCATTCCCTTAGGCTCAACTGATCTAATATCTATTTCGGCAATACTGATCCTGTAACAGGCAAGAAAAATAGCAGCCTCCACGAGAGCAGGGGTTCCCAAACTTTTACCTGAGGCCCATCGGTTCAGCTGCATTAGGCACTGCGGGCCACTATTAACAATCCTTGGTTAAATGCCAAATTAGAAACATTTTATTTGTTTAAACCTGTAACATTATAAATAAACCTGATCTAAATTATCCTTTATTTATTTGAATAACATTGTGAAAGACGGAAATCACAGAATTGCTATAATATATATATATATATATATATATATATATATATATATATATATATATTATATTCAGAGCCAGCTGCTCTGTATATATATATATATATATATATATATATATATATATATATATATATATATATATATATATATATATATTAAAACACTTTAATTTTAGTAAATAAAATAGATTGCAAAAACTAAACAGACATTTTTATCAAACCTTTAAATTAGGTACCTTTGTATAATTTAAAATTTTAGATTTCCATTACATGAGAGTAGATGTTCAACTTCATGCTGATTTGAACAGATAAGAACCAAATAGCTTTGCAGTAAACTAATGTGATCCATCTGCATCTCCATCCATTTGCGTTGTTTTCCATCTGATGTAGATATCCTTCTGTCTGGTGTATGAACCTGATGTATGAACTGACTGAAGCTTCCAGCTTCTCAACTGTTGTCAAGGAAACCTCGTACAGAGTCAGTGGCCACAGCAGTCTTGGCAGTAGACCAAACTAAAAGCACCAGAGTTCCAGTTTGCCTGGTAAAGCGCTGCTGTTTATGCTCTTCAACCCTTCCACTGCTTGTTGTCTAACTTCTCCCACACGAACTGTGTTCTTTAGATCCCCATCGTACCATCTCCCTAGACTTTTCACTGGCTTTTTGGACACTGTTGGTATTGCCTCACCATTAATGTAGAACCTTTTATCTACTACTTTACCTTTAATTATAGAGATGCTCCTTGATTTAGTGGGCATGAATTGCATTCGTGCCCATTCAATGTTATTGGTTAATTTCCCCAATAACCAGTTAGTGCAGGCTACTGTTGTAGTCATTGTTGTCATGTCATCCATGAATGCTCAAATTGGTGGTAGTCGCATTCCAGAAGCCAAGCGGTCTCCTCCCACTACCCATTTTGATGCCCTTATAATTATTTCCATTGCCATGGTAAAAGCCAGTGGAGAAGTGGTACATCCTGCCATTATTCCAACTTGTAGGCATTGCCATATAGTGCTGAATTCTGAAGTTGAAAAACTAAATTGCAAATCTCCAAAGTAGGCTTTCACTAAATTTGTTATTATCATTGGTACGCTGAAAAAATCAAATGCTGCCCAAAGAAGTCCACGTGGCACCGAACCATATGCATTAGCCAAATCCAGGAATGTCACATGGAGCTCCTTTTTGATAATTGAATTTGTTGCCAGATTACGCTGATGTGTTCTAAGCATCCTGGGAAACCTGGAATGTACTGAACTATCCATGAAGCAATTCTTTAATAGGTAGACTGACAATCTCTGAGCAATAATGCTGAAGAAAATCTTACCTTCTACGTTAACATGGAAATAGGATGAAACTGACCGATGCTTGTAGAATCCTTTTCTTTTGGTAAAAAGACTCCACCTGCTTGGTGCCATGCTCTTGGTACAACCTGTTTTTCCCATGCCACTTTCATCAATTTCCAAAGGATTCGTAGAACTCCAGAAGCACTCTTGTATACTCTATATGGAACTCCATTAGGCCCTGGAAATGATGATGCCCTTGCTTTTTTCACAGCTTGCTCTACTTCTTTCCACTTAGGTGCACAGTTCTCCATTTGGTATTCAGATGGATTGATAGGTGGGATATCTGAAGGAATTGACATAGGCTCCTGCCTTTTTGAATCTGTATGTGTTTCCTCCAAATATCTCTCCAGCTCAAGCTTAGATGATTTTAGAGTGCCATTTTTCTCACTGGTGAATAACTTTTTTACAAATTTGAATGGAACTTTATAAAAGTTAGTTCTGGCACGCTCTTTCTTTTTGTAGCGTTTCCGTAGGTGCTCAGCTCTGTGCAGTGTTGTAAGTTTATCTTTTATGACCCTTTGTAACAGATTGAGTCCCTCCTTCTGACTTTGCTTTTCTCCATTGCTTCCTCAACTGCCTCCTTTCTCTAACTAAGTGTTCAATCTCCTGCTGCTACTTTCCAGGAATAGTTTGTACTTTTTGTACAAATTGTTCCAACATCAGATATCCTTGATTTAATTAAGAAAATGACATGGATTAACAATGCTAGTTACAGTTTTAAAGAGAGGTAGAGGGAACAGAAATAAACGTTGAAAAGTCACACCCCTATAACAAGATTATTTAAAAGAAAGTTATTTAACAAACTATGAAACTAAATAATAATAATAATTTGTTTTGTAATCCATCATACTAGGAAGGGTTTTTATCCAAAGCGACTTAGATTTGTACGAATTTATACTGCTGGTCATTTTTTACATACCGAGCAATCTGACTCAGTGTAGGCTGCCTTGCTAAAAGTCAAGTGCAACAGCAGCAAACCCGGGATTCAATGTACCCTAATGTTTTTTTTTTCTTAAATAACATTTAATCACGTTTAGTAAAAAACGATTACTTCAGATCAATTGGTATGCAGTTAGTTTATACACGTTGTAGTATTAATACAAATGAAATTAATAATAAAAATAAAAAAAAACCTTACCAGTCTGTGTTATGTGGGCGATCGCTTTCATCGATGTCCGACTCGCTTTCGGCAGATGCATTGCTTTCGGTTCATACGGCTCAAATTGATATGGCTGTATGCCACACACCAACGCCACTGCCATCAAAAACTGCCCTCCCCATCACACTCATCATTTTAATTAACTTGTGAATAATGATCTTGGTACTTTAAGATTTAAGATCTACTATTTAATTTAATGACGTTTCAACTTCTGTCACTTTATCTGAGACTGAGAGCTATAAGGAAAAAATTACTGTGATGAGTGACCTTCTCCCTGCGAAATAAAACCCACGTTGTTTTAAATGCACCGTGTATGTAACACATATCAAATGGGACAATGTCAAATGGTTCAACTTGTATTGGCACATTGCAATATCGTAAAATTTAATTTACTAAAGCATATATTGTTCAACGTCTTGCACATGACTTGACAGTTGTAAAGTTACAAAAAACATATTTTTGTGTATCGATTTTTTTTTCTTTTTAATCTCAGTATAATCTTTAGAACACATTTGAACAGACAAAGCAATAAAGCACAAAAGTTTGCTGTTATCATATATAACAGGGTTACTGCATAACTTCACTCCACGAAAAAGTGATGTGAATGTGTTGTTGCATACGGGGGTAAGTTTGTATTCAGCAGCTGCGTGACGTGTTTAGTGCGTGCGCCACCAGTAACTTATGGAGTTGAGAGTTGTGAAAGAGTTCATCAAACATGTTCTTGTTGTTAAATACTGTACAACAGTTACGCTCAATACCAGATATGTGTCTTTTATTTAAAGAAGAACTGCACACATTGTAGGGATGTATTAAAATGTGCGGATGTCAGGGAAAAGTTTAAAAAAAAAAAAGAGAAGGGAGTCTGAAAAAATAAAAACGGGAGGTAGAATAGAGCGCTATAGAGTAAATGATTCAACAGAGTAAAAGTGAAGATTTCTTAAGTCAGGAAATTCCTATAAACTTTATTAGGCAGTACTTTAGTTTAAACCAGTTTCAGAATAGTATTCTGTTACTTCTGCTTTTATTTCTTTTGAGTTCACGTACTAAGCTCGTGTTTTATTTTAAGCAGCGTAGGTTTGTCATTACGAGTTACTTTGTTTAGGCATTGGTATATACAGTATTGTTAAAAGAACATATTGTATTGGAAAATTTGAGTTCAAGCAGCGTAAATACGTGCTTGAAATGAAAGTAAAGAGACAGTGACTAGATCGTAAAATAAATTGGCAAGCAATTGACAAGCGGCTGGAGAGAGAGAGAGAGAGAGAGAGAGAGATTGATTTGCCGTGATCCAGAGACCCCAAACAATCGAGAGCTGCAACTGGGAGAAACCTTTAAGAATTCTGAGTTTTTCCACCGAGCGTTTCTTTTAAAATAGCAAGCGTAACTGTGTTCTCAATAAAGCTTGTGAAGGAGCCATTTTTTTTTATTTTTAGGCCACAACGTACCCGAGCCACGATTCAGGCCTGCAACAGTGTTTGTTTGTACGTCTGTCTACATGTGTGTTCCACTAGCGTTTGTTTTGAATTGAATATATCAGAAGAGTACCTTTTGAGTTAAATACAACTGAACCATAGAGCTTTTAGTTACTGTTTAGTGACTTAAAATAAGTTACATTTTGGGGAAAGTATTTTGTTGTTGGCATTGTTTATATTGTATGTACAATTTACTTACTTGCAGTTCATTATATTAGTTCAACTTGAATCCCCATTTATAAACATTAGTTTTATATAAAACCAGTACTGTGTGTGAGTGTGATTTTATTGGTTATCTATTGCTTTTGCTTAATTTGTATTTGTTATATGTTGAATATAAATTCCTGGGGACACCTGCCAATAATAGGGGAACCACGTGGCCATCAGGTGGAGGCATCGCTGAATAAGAAAAGTAAGTGTGATAGTTTGTCTGGTAACAGTGTGCAAAAACAAAAGGACCATTTGAATCAAACACAAGGGCCATTGGGAAACCCAGCTGGGATAAGAGATAAGAATCCAGGGCCCTTACTGTTAAGGTGCCCCAATTTGTGTAGGGGTAATTGAGATATATGTAGATTAATATATATATAATATATATATTATATATATATATATATATATATATATATATATATGTATATAGATATATATATATATATATGTGCGCGCGCGTCGGAAGTTGACGCAGGTACCCCGGCAAGCAGTGGTGCCGGTGCGTGTTCGGGTGCGGTGCTGGAAGCAGTGGTGCCGGTGCGTGTTCGGGTGCGGTGCTGGAAGCAGTGGTGCCGGTGCGTGTTCGGGTGCGGTGCTGGAAGCAGTGGTGCCGGTGCGTGTTCGGGTGCGGTGCTGGAAGCAGTGGTGCCGGTGCGTGTTCGGGTGCGGTGCTGGAAGCAGTGGTGCCGGTGCGTGTTCGGGTGCGGTGCTGGAAGCAGTGGTGCCGGTGCGTGTTCGGGTGCGGTGCTGGAAGCAGTGGTGCCGGTGCGTGTTCGGGTGCGGTGCTGGAAGCAGTGGTGCCGGTGCGTGTTCGGGTGCGGTGCTGGAGGCAGTGGTGCCGGTGCGTGTTCGGGTGCGGTGCAGTCCGAGTGTATCACTGGCGTAAAGCAGCAGCTCCCTGATCCGTATACAGCCGCCTGGCGAAGATAAACACACACAGTTAAGCAAAAAGCAACACTTCACTCACGGTTTAATTGTCCTCATTTCCTCCCATTAACCACAACAAAGGAGCCGATTACGGCGTCATGTTCCCCTAAAGTACCCAAAGCCCCGCCCCCTCTGATAGCTAGTTCAATCACATCTCCAATTTATAAGTGAAACTTCATTAGGGTGAGCACTCCAGGTACAGTGACGTCGCCCCCTTCCCGAACGGCTGGTTTCCAACTCTCCCTGGAAATAACTGCCCATCCATTCAGTACAAGACACACAGTTCCTGTTGTACAGTGCCCTCACAGGTCGAGAGAGAGATTGTTAATTGTTAAGTCATTCGCTCTCGTCACATACCCCTAATCATAAAGCAGAGATGCCAACGGCTACGATTTGGCCGTAGCACTAGCAGTTACTATATTGGAGGTTCTGCTACAGTGTTACATTGAAGGGGTATGTATAATACTATGATTTTTAATAAATAAATAAATTGTGGCTACTCCCTGAATGTTTATGAAATATTATTTCAATACCTTGTTTTTTTTATTTGTTTTGTTTTTTAATGAATTAATTGTTCTTAATACTGTATTTCACTAACAGTTTATTGACTTACTAAAATCTCTGAGCAGAGTTGCTTTTTTGACAGGAGAGGAAAGTTATGGGGCGGAACGGGACAGGAAAAATTTGAACAGGACAGGATGGGACAGGATTGGAAATGATGACTCTTTCATGGTATGGGATAGAACAGGAGCATTTTTGACAGGACAGGGTGGGACAGAACTGAAGTTTAATTCCCTTGTCACTCTTTAATAAATACACACAGTACTGTGCAAAAGTTTTAGGCAGGTGTGAAAAAATGCTGTAAAGTAAGAATGCTTTCAAAAATAGACATGTTAATAGTTTATATTTATCAATTAACAAAATGCAAAGTGAGTGAACAGAAGAAAAATCTACATCAAATCAATATTTGGTGTGACCACCCTTTGCCTTCAAAACAGCATGAGTTCTTCTAGGTACACTTGCACACAGTTTTTGAAGGAACTTGGCAGGCAGGTTGGCCCAAACATCTTGGAGAACTAACCACAGTTCTTCTGTGGATTTAGGCAGCCTCAGTTGCTTCTCTCTCTTCATGTATTCCCAGACACTCGATGATGTTGAGATCAGGGCTCTGTGGGGGCCATACCATCCTTGTTCTTCTTTACGCTGAAGATAGTTCTTAATGACTTTCGCTGTATGTTTGGGGTCATTATCATGCTGCAGAATAAATTTGGGGCCACCTCCCTGGTGGTATTGCATGATGGATAAGTATTTGCCTATACTTCTCAGCATTGAGGAGACCATTAATTCTGACCAAATCCCCAACTCCATTTGCAGAAATGCATCCCCACACTTGCAAGGAACCTCCACCATGCTTCACTGTTGCCTGCAGACACTCATTCGTGTACTGCTCTCCAGCTCTTTGGCGAACAAACTGTCTTCTGCTACAGCCAAATATTTCACATTTTGACTCATCAGTCCGGAGCACCTGCTGCCATTTTTCTGCACCCCAGTTCCTATGTTTTCATGCATAGTTGAGTCACTTGGCCTTGTTTCCATGTTGGAGGTATGGCTTTTTGACCGCAAGTCTTCCATGAAGGCCACTTCTGACCAGACTTCTCCGGACAGTAGATGGGTGTACCAGGGTCCCACTGTTTTCTGCTAATTCTGAGCTGATGGCACTGCTGGACATCTTCCGATTGCGAAGGGAAGTAAGCATGATGTGTCTTTCTTGTGCTGCAGTAAGTTTCCTTGGCCAACCACTGCGTCTACGGTCCTCAACATTGCCCATTTCTTTGTGTTTCTTCAAAAGAGCTTGGACAGCACATCTGGAAACCCCTGTGTGATGAGTCAAAGGGGTTTCGTCTGTAATTCAGCCTCCCAACAGTAGAAGGCATCAAACCAACTCGGGACTTCCCTTACCAAAGTCTTGTGACCATGACAAAAGTCATCTTTTTGAGGGGCGGCACCTTGGTGAGGGGTGGAAGTACGAGTATGTAAATTCAAGCCACTGGAGTCAAGTGAAGTTAAGGATACCTGTCAGTCTGGGATTGGTGATCCACTGACTACCGGGGCGGGGTTTGCATACTAAAGGGAACATGCTACTGTGTTCGGGGTTGGTCTTGAGGAATAGAGGTGGGGAAAAAAAGGCTGGAGGGAAGTACGTGCGGGGTGGACTGTGTTATTTACTTTTAATTTTGGACGGAGGCCTTACTAACTTTGCTCTTTTCTGTTTTTATTCCTTTTTGTTTCATTTTGGATTGAGCAGATCACGAAGAGGATTAAGAGGCTTCCGTTCCTTTATTTTTGATTACTCCAGCACTCCCTCCCTCACATCCTTCTTATTGTTTTTGTTTCTTTTCTGTGTAATATTAAATAAAATTATTATTTTTTTTTTACACATAAATCACTGTCTGGAAAATCCATTTTTACTCACACGCCTCACACGTGGTGTGAGGAGTGGGATATGGATCCAGCTACAGTCTTGGCGATGTTTAGGGAGCAGGAGGAGAAGCGAGAGGAGAGAGAAACACGTAACCAGGAACAGCTCGCCCATTCTTTGGTCAGCTGGTAGAGAAAATCTCGACGCCAGCGGCGGAAACAGTGGTTGCCCTGATGTTTTCTTCACAACCAAAGATGACTCCGGAAGATGATCCTGAGGCGTTCTTGGTCACCATTGAGAGAGTGGCAGAAGCAACCGGGGGGCCCAAGGAACAATGGGCCATGAAATTGGCACCCTGTTTGACAGGAGAAGCACAAGCAGCGTACAGAGCATTAATGGCCTCGGAGGCTGCGCCTAAACTAACCAGGACCAACCCATCAGTGAAGCCCAGAGGAGGTAACCAGACCTTCAGACCATGGAGGTTTAGTTTAGCCCCATCTTGGGCGAGAGAAAAACCCCCTAACCTGTCAGTCACTGACTCACAGGACAAGCAAACTCCGTTGATGCCTTCTACCCCAGTTTGTTACCGATGCATTGAGCCCGGACATATAGCCAGGGACTGTCCGATGATGGAGGTAGACCTGGCAAGAAGATTCTGGTCGGCAGTAACAGGTAAGAACACTGGGGAATATCGGGAGAGCCCTCATCAATTAAGAGTACAGGTCGGGGATAAGAGTACTAATGCATTTGCGGACTCTGGGTTTGCACAAACAATGATTCGACAAGCTCTTTTGGAGGGGGTAACCTGGGAGCCACAGGGTAAAGTGGCTATCTCATGTATCCATGGAGAAACTCGGGTTTATCCCACCACTAAAGTTAGACTTACTGTTGATGGTTACTCAGCTTACGTTAAAGTGGCTGTAGCGCAATGTTTACCATACCCTGTTCTCCTGGGAAGAGACTGGCCATTTTTTGATCATATTTTAGGTCGGAAATGGTCTTAGTTTCTACTAGGGGACAATCTAAGCAACGGGAGAAAACAATTGGCGAGATTTTCCCGTTACAATCCGACCTGTTTAACCCTAAAATCCGCCTGAGAAAAACAAAGAGAGAGCGCAGGGTGGAAAAATATGAGGGAACTCTGAGACGACAAGGGGAGGGGTCTGACTCAAAGGTAAACCAATCTTGTAAACGGCAGGGTAAAGGAGTAGGTGTTCAATGTGACCGGGGCTGCGAGGTTATTGATGTGGAAGGTCACATAATAAAAGACACTCCTCTCAGCGTACCTAATCATTGGGACCGAGATATTGACCTGGGCTATGAACAACAAAATGATCCCACGTTATAGTATGCTTGGAAACAGGTTAGATATGTTGAGGGGAAGGATATGCAGGAAGGACAACCAGTGGTATTTCCGCATTTTTCTGTATCTGGGCACTTATTATATAGAATAACCTGGGCTCCCGGGACGGGACAGCTCGTAAAACAGTTATTGGTTCCTGGGCCTTTTCAGTCAGAAGTCATGAGATTGGCGCATGACATTCCATTTGCAGGTCATTTAGGAACTGAAAAGACCCAGGAACGAATTCTAGCCCGTTTTTTTTGGCCTGGGGTTTATGGTCTTGTGCGGAAGTATGTATCTGAGTGTCCTGAATGTCAATTAGCTGCCCCTAAGTCAGTTCGCCCCGCACCTCTGGTCTCACTGCCAATTATTGGAGTACCGTTTGAGAGGATTGGTGTAGATTTAGTAGGCCCTCTGGAGGGAGCAGAGTCAGGATATCGGTATATTTTGGTAGTAGTGGACTACGCAACACGATATCCAGAAGCTGTTCCCTTACGCTCTATGAGTGCAGAAGTAGTAGCAAATGAATTGGTTAAAATATTTTCTAGGGTGGGAATCCCGAAAGAAATTCTCACTGATCAGGGCACTAATTTTATGTCTGGCTGTATTCAGCAATTATACAAATTATTGAAAATCCGTTCAATTCGAACCTCAGTTTTTCATCCTCAAATGGATGGGCTTGTTGAACGATTTAATCAGACTTTAAAAAGTATGTTGCGCCGCTTTGTAGATCAGGAGAAACGTAATTGGGCTAAACTGCTTCCCTACTTGCTCTTTGCAGTTCATGAGGTACCACAATCCTCAACGGGGTTCTCTCCGTTTGAGCTCTTGTACGGTCGGCAGCCGCGGGGTATCTTGGATCTCATAAGAGAAGGCTGGGAAGAACAGTCAAAAGACTCTAAAAATATAGTGAAATATGTATTACAGCTACGCGATCGCTTAGAATTAGTCGGTCGATTGGCACATGACAATCTCAAAGTGGCACAGCAGAAGCAGCAGCAAAGCTACAATAAAAATGCAAGAATTAGGAACTTTCGACCTGGAGACAAAGTGTTGTTGTTGCTGCCCTCATCAGAATCTAAGTTGTTTGCTAAATGGCAGGGTCCCTTTGAGGTCATTCGAGCAATTGGAAAAGTTAATTATGAGATTCGACAGCCTGGGCGTCAGAAGGAAAATCAAATTTATCATGTTAATCTCCTCAAACCGTGGAAAGAACGGGAGGTCCATTTTATATCTCCCGAACAGGAGGGAGAGGACTATGGACCCTCAATTGAGCCAGTATCAGCAGCTGGGCTTCCGATGGGGGAACAATTAACTCCTGATCAACGCAAAGAGGTAAGCAATTTAATCAAAATGTTTGGTGATGTGTTTTCTAACGTGCCCGGAAGAACGCATTTGATTGAACATGCTATTATCACTCCGCCAGGTCTGAGAGTTAGACAGAGACCGTATCGCATTCCAGAAAGTCGGAGAGATTCTGTCCGGAGGGAGGTGGAGTGTATGTTGAAACTTGGGATAATTGAACCTTCCCGAAGTGAGTGGTGTAGCCCAATTGTACCAATAGACAAACCAGATGGGTCAATACAGTTACGTATAGACTTTAGGAGGGTGAATGCTATCTCCAAGTTTGATGCATATCCCATGCCTCGGGTAGATGAACTCATAGACAGGCTGGGGCGAGCTCGGTTTATTTCAACTTTGGATCTGACGAAAGGATACTGGCAAATTCCATTAGCAAAAGCCTCTCGTGAGAAAACAGCATTCTCAACCCCAGATGGTCTTTTTCAATTTTGTACTATGCCGTTCGGACTTCATGGAGCTCCCGCAACTTTCCAGAGACTGATGGACAGGGTATTACAACCTCATCGAGAGTATGCAGCTGCATATATCAATGGTGTAGTCATATACAGTTCTTCCTGGAAAGAACATTTGAGTAGATTAAAAGCTGTCCTACAGTCTCTGAGGAAGGCGGGGCTCACAGCGAACATGGCAAAGTGCGCTATTGGAAAAGAAAAAACAAAATATTTAGGTTTCATAATGGGTAAGGGTAGAGTGAAACCGTTGGTTTCAAAAGTCCAGGCTTTGTTGGATTCACCGGTACCTACCACAAAAACCCAGGTGAGGTCATTGTTGGGATTGGCTGGTTATTACCGCCGCTTTATTCCACACTTTTCCACTATAGCTGCCCCTCTCACTGATCTCACTAAAAAGAATGCTCCAAATAAAATTAAGTGGAGTGCATAGTGTCAGACGGCTTTTAAGTCTATTAAAACTAACTTGAGTCAGGCCCCAGCATTAGTAAGCCCGGATTTCAGCTGAGAGTTCATCCTTCAGACCGATGCATCGCAGACTGGTCTGGGGGCGGTTCTGTCCCAGGAAAAAAATGGTATAGAACACCCGATACTATATATTAGTTGGAAGTTACTGCCGAGAGAACAAAGGTACTCTGTGGTAGAGAAAGAATGCCTGGCAGTAAAATGGGCGGTGGAGTCCTTAAAATACTATCTTCTGGGACGACCCTTTGTACTCATCACAGATCACGCCCCTTTAAAGTGGTTAGACACAATGAAGGATTCAAACGCTAGGATTACGCGGTGGTACCTGGCGCTCCAACCCTTCGCCTTTCAAATAAGGCATCGTGCAGGTAAGTTACATCAAAACGCTGATTTTTTTTCCCGGGAGGGAGAGGAAAAGGAGGGGTTAGAGGTTTCCGAGTGTTCCTTCGGCTCCACTCTGAGGGGTGGGATATGTGATGAGTCAAAGGGGTTTCGGTCTGCAATTCAGCCTCCCAACAGTAGAAGGCATCAAACCAACTCGGGACTTCCCTTACCAAGATCTTGTGACCATGACAAAAGTCATCTTTTTGAGGGGCGGCACCTTGGTGAGGGGCGGAAGTACGAGTATGTAAATTCCAGCCACTGGAGTCAAGTGAAGTTAAGGATACCTGTCAGTCTGGGATTGGTGATCCACTGACTACCGGGGCATGGTTTGCATACTAAAGGGAACGTGCTACTGTGTTCGGGGTTGGTCCTGAGGAATAGAGGCGGGGAAAAAAAGGCTGGAGGGAAGTACGTGCAGGGTGGACTGTGTTATTTACTTTTAATTACGGACGGAGGCCTTACTAACTTTGCTCTTTTCTGTTTTTATTCCTTTTTGTTTCATTTTGGATTGAGCAGATCACGAAGAGGATTAAGAGGCTTCCGTTCCTTTATTTTTGATTACTCCAGCACTCCCTCCCTCACATCCTTCTTTATTGTTTTTGTTTCTTTTCCGTGCAATATTAAATAAAATTTTTATTTTTTTTTACACGTAAATCGCTGTCTGGAAAATCAGTTTTTACTCACACGCCTCACACCCTGTCTGCCTTGAAATTTCTGCCTGGGAGAGACCTTGCTGATGCAGTATAACTACCTTGTGTCTTGTTTCTGTGCTCAGTCTTGCCATGGTGTATGACTTTTGACAGTAAACTGTCTTCAGCAACCTCACCTTGTTAGCTAAGTTTGGCTGTTCCTCACCCAGTTTTATTCCTCCTACACAGCTGTTTCTGTTTCAGTTAATGATTGTGTTTCAACCTACATATTGAATTGATGATCATTAGCACCTGTTTGGTATAACTGTTTAATCATACACCTGACTATATGCCTACAAAATCCCTGACTCTGTGCAAGTGTACCTAGAAGAATTGATGCTGTTTTGAAGGCAAAGGGTGGTCACACCAAATATGGATTTGATGTAGATTTTTCTTCTGTTCACTCACTTTGCATTTTGTTAATTGATAAATATAATCTATTAACATGTCTATTTTTGAAAGCATTCTTACTTTACAGCATTTTTTCACAACTGCCTAAAACTTTTGCACAGTACTGTGTGTGTGTGTGTGTGTGTGTGTGTGTGTGTGTGTGTATATATATATATATATATATATATATATATATATAGCTCTGGAAAAAATTAAGAGACCACTGCAAAATTATCAGTTTCTCTGGTTTTACTATTTATAGGTATGTGTTTGGGTAAAATGAACATTTTTGTTTTATTCTATAAACTACTGACAACATTTCTCCCAAATTCCAAATAAAAATATTGTCATTTAGAGCATTTATTTGCAGAAAATGACAACTGGTCAAAATAACAAAAAAGATGCAGTGTTGTCAGACCTCGAATAATGCAATGAAAATAAGTTCATATTCATTTTTAAACAACACCAAACTAATGTTTTAATTTAGGAAGAGTACAGAAATCAATATGGTGGAATAACCCTGATTTTCAAGCACAGCTTTCATGCGTCTTGGCATGCTCTCCACCAGTCTTTCACATAGATGTTGGGTGACTTTATGCCACTCCTGGCGCAAAAATTCAAGCAGCTTGGCTTTGTTTGATGGCTTGTGACCATCCGTCTTCCTCTTGATCACATTCCAGAGGTTTTCATTGGGGTTCAAGTGCATGGGGGTTGCAGAGAAGGAACTGGGCAGGACAGGTGTGTACTGTCCCAAAGAACATCCCACCGTGATTGTACCTGGGCTGTGGTGGCACTGGACCGACACACCGTGCTCGGACAAACCAATCCTCAGAGTTGGGGAACATTGGGGAATTGGGCAGATTTGTCTTTGTGAAGGGCGCATGATTCAAGCCAAGTACAACGGATATATGTAGCCGTAGAACGTCTGCACCCTTCTACAAAGTTGTTGAAAGGCACAGATCGGGATGGGTATGAAAAGATATCAATGGCCTTGAATATCCCTTTGAGCATGGTCAAGACAATTATTAAGAAGTGGAAGGTGAATGGCACCACCAAGACCCTGCCTAGATCAGGCCCTCCTTCCAAACTGGATGAATGATAAAGAAGTAGATTGATCAGAGAGGCTACCAAGAGGCCATTGGAACTTTACAAGAGCTACAGGCTTTTATGGCCAAGACTGGTCAAAGTGCGCATGTGACAACAATATCTCAAGCACTCCACAAATCTGGCCTGTATGGTAGGGTGGTAAAAAGGAAGCCATTACTCAACAAAGTAATTTAATCCTGTTTGAAGTATGCAGATTCTGTAGGCATGTGGCAAAAAGTTTTGTGGTCTGATAACCTAAAATGGAACTTTTTGGCCCATATGGAAAGCATTATGTTTGGCACAAACCCAACACAACGCATCACCCAAAGAACACCATTCCTACTGTGAAGCATGGTGGTGGCTATATATATATATATATATATATATATATATATATATATATATATACACACACACACACACACACATATTGCAATGTTCTTTCTATTATAAGCACTTTGTGCAGCTCCAAAAGTGGGGTTAAGTTAAATCAATCTGCCTGCTTTTTTGGATTTCAGGTCTGATTGATAGGCTGAATTTTTTCTACAAGTTTTGTGTTCTTCTATCCAGTAGTAACTCTTTTTAAAAACAGGTGGTTTTTTGTGCAAGTTTGGTGAGAGCGTTTTTCACCTGTAGGTAAAAAACTACTACTCTCATTTGGCAAGGTACGGCATCTAACTAGACTTTAGTGCCTATTAACAGTAGAGTAGTTTAAAAATGTGTATTTTAGTATAAGAAAATACGTTTAAAAACGAACGCTACGCTTGCGTAGTTTTACAATTCAATAACCATTTTTGTGTAGTTCTGACTGAACCTGTAACAATACAATCACTTAGGAAAGCTCTCCAGTTTAACATGAATGTTGACATAACTAATCACATAACAAATGCTCCACCAAGACAGCCCAGATGGACATTACACTGGAAAATAAAATTCTCTGTGATGGACGGTAGCTATTATCCTTCTTGGTGTACGTGCCAACGTATACACAATCATAGACAAAACAAGTACACTTCTACAGCGCTCACTGTCACTCAGGTCAGTCTTTGCACTATTGTCTATTGATGTGATATAGGTGTTGCATAATTACTACTGTTACTTCCAATGCAAATGTTGGCACACTTGCCACTATGCAATATGACATTACCATGTATATCTATACAGGACAATTGGTTTACCAGATGCATTTGAATATGTATCTCACTTAGTAAAAGGGATATTGTTGGGTTAGGGTTAGGGTTAGGGTTAGTGCCATGGAGAATGAGGATCAAACTGTACTTCTTTGTCTTGTTATTGTCATATGAGTTCCTAAGAACAGCTGACAGCACAATATTCTGCAGACCAATAAACACACCCAGGTAATGTCCTTCTGGGCAGCCTTGGTGCAGCATTTGTCATGTGATTAGTCATTGTTGATGTTATTACTGGTGTCATATGTGATTGAAAATATGTTCATCTCTGCATTTTTCATGTGTTTCATGTGTTGTTTTGTGCTGTACCAGTATAACAGATGTTGTGCCATTTTCCCCCATAGAATGAATGTTAAAGATATATTGCCTAGCAACATTTCTCATGCAATGCTACCCAAGAGATCTTTAAATATGCATCAAAAGGTTATTTTCTATGAAGGCATAAATATGAAGACTTTTTCAGAAATTACATTTTCAAGCCGTCCTGGGCCAAAATAAGGCTTTTTGTGTCAATAATAAAGACACAATGAGCCCATTGCTATGACTATATTAATTTTTTTTTTCTCATCCACAGAGGAGATTTTAAGTAATACTAAAGCCATAGGTTCTATCTGCTAAACACATATGAGGAACATTTTATTTGCTTATTATAAAAAAAATATATATTATAAAAAATATAGGTCTCTCCATCCACTCCATATTAGAGGGACAAAGTACTTTTTAGTACTGTATTTGCCACAGATCTAACACTACAAAAATTTTAAATGATTTTTGCTGTATCTCTATGTAATCACAAGAGGGCAGCATGTCCTTGTTAATCCACAATTAAACCAACATTTATTATTATTTGTTTATTTAACAGAAGCCTTTATCCAACGTGATTTACAGAAACTAGGGGGTGTGAACTATGCATCAGCTGCAGAGTCACTTACAACAATGCGACAGAGCACAAGGAGGTTAAATGACTCTGGGTCACACAGTGAGTCAATAAGTGAGCCGGGATTTGAACGGGGGACCACCTAGTTAAAAACCCTTTTCTTTAACCACTTGACCACACAGACTGTATTGTATTCTTTTCCTCTACATTGACAACTATACTGTACGAATTTGTAATCTCCAAAAATATGGCCTTTGCCAAGATGCCAAGTTCATAAGAAGTTTATTATATACATTATATACACCTATCATTTACAACTTTAATAGATAGATATATATATAATATATATATATATATATAGAATATATATAATATAGATTCTAAACGTACTGTGTGTCTTGGTAATTGAAGACTTAAAGCTTGAGCTTGTGGTCGCCAGGACGACAATTACCTAAAGTTTTCAGGACTTTGGGAATATACTGTATTCATTCACTGTATTGTTGTCTCGATAAGCCACAGCAAGGTACCAACAGGGAAAAAGCTGTGTCTGTCAATCTGGGATATTAATAATGCATTTTGTAACTTAATATCCCCTGAGATTTCCTTGGGGGCGATTACCCCAATTCTATAGGTGTCGAGAGCACAAACTATCTATCAACATTAAAAAAAAAAAAAAAAAAAAACTTTACATTCAATCAGTGGTCTCCTGTTTTAATGAAAAACTGTGCAAGAATGCTGCAAAAACAAAACAGTAAAATAAAATAATGTCTTCCCCCTTTCACATCCTCTTTAGTATTGGAAAAAATAAGGATACTCATTTTAACCAGCACTGCAGCAGAAACTAAGATCAGAATATGACCATTCAGGCACTACTGGCTGTTAAACAGTTAAAAATGGATAACCGGGTTGGAAAAAAAAGAGAACAGGCTGCATTCGGGTACTCCTACAATGGAAAGGTAATCAGGTTTTCATGTAGTATCATACCCAGCCTTTATATAATTGTTATTTAAGGTAACATTCTACCTTGTCCTTTTAACTAACCTTTCTTATCTGTGCTTGCCACCAGATGTAAATCTAGCTGCTTAAATGTTTTAATCTTTTGATAAAACCGGTACCGGTCTGATGTTTATTGAAAACAAGTAATATGACTCAACTCCAGTCAACAAATCTGCCTCCTATTTGCCTTTTTGATTAATGTCAATGCATGCATAAAATTCTATTTGCACCCAAGTAGTAGGTTTACCATGGTCTCTGTTTCAGGGTAGCCCACCCACAGACCTAGAATTTGATCAAAAACACCTGCAACGTCTACTTTTTAATGGAAAAGGACAAACTCCTATATGCTCATGTGTCTGTGACAGATCAAGGCAAGGTTGGTGTAAGTTTCACCTGGATAATTGGAGCATGTCTGGTCTAAAGAAAATTTAAATTACATTTCAGTAGCTGTGCAGGGTTTATATAGCACATACTGTAAACCCATAAATATTTGCAAGCCTTTTTTATGCGTTTTGCGTGTATGAAAAAAAACTGCAAACATTTTTGGCTTGAATATCAAATTCCACTAACAATATATAGTTTGCATATTGCAACAGGTCACCAACATTTCTGGAGCTTTAGGGGAGTTCTTTCTAAGGTATAAGGCCTGAGTATCTCTATCAAGGCTAATGTTATTTTAATGTTATTTTTTAAAGGTTGCGAGACGTAACAAAGCACGACCTTCTACTGCAGCAAGAAGTAAGATAAATGTGTTTCCATGATGAAAGCTACCAGGCCTCACTTGTTAAGAGCAACAGAAACACAACTGTAAAGTTTATTTGCACAATAGAAAGCCTAACACCAGGTAACTCACATTAATTTAACTTAGACACTAAATTTACATATTGACACTAGACATTTGTAAAGTACATTTATTATGGAATTAAAATGCAACAGATTACTTTTGGACATTTCATCTTGTAGCAGTTATCACCATTAACACCATTTTTGCTCTTGTTGCTGAGTGATCTAGGATATTGAACATCAACCCAAATCCAAAGAAGTAGCATTCGACATTGTAGGAATGTTAGTACTGTTTCTGAACAAGTGTAGCAACGGTATCATACAAAGCAGTGAAATCTATACAGCATTCTCTCGCTAAGAGAATACCCCTTGGGAAGCAAGTTAAGTGTTCTCTTAGTCGAAGTGTTCTCTAGGCAGAGTTGACCACAATATGAATCAATAAATACAAATGTATGTATTATGTCCTGACGCACATGCATTAGCATATGAAATTAACAGAATAACTAAGAGAAAAGCAATAGGCAAGCGTATGTTAATAAACTATAATAATAATATAATATTAACTGACCAACTAATGTTAAGAAACTAACTGCTAAATTAACAAAGCACCCCTACATACAATAAAAATGCAGCAGCTCCAACAGTAATTATGAATATGAGAATTAATTTTAACACACTGGTTATTAACACAACACCCTTAAACATGTTCAGTGCAGCAGCTCTCTAGATAACTCGCGATGACAAGTCAGTTTTGAAAAGATTGAATAAACCATTTGAATTTGAGTTTGATGACAATGAGTTATCAGGTTACAAAACAGTACTGTATCAGTTTTGAATCAGTTAGAAACAAATCTATCTTTTAAGTGAAGTTCCTGTTCCTTCAGGCGGAGCATTTAAAATCGGAAAATTCAGTTTCACCACAAGGTTATTCCCTAAGCCAATGTTCTTAGGAGGTGTTCCTATAAATGGAGACTACTGTATTATCAATACTACAACAATTGAGACTAGGGAGGTGTTAGTAGAAATATTTGGTTAGATAATCAAATTATTAACGTCCAATTGATAGTGTAATATCACATCCCCAATCAAAGAACATTCGGCACAACACTTAAATTCTGTAAATAATATTCAGCAGTGAACTGTAAGTATCAGAGATACATGTATGGCTGAAGATGGTAAGCATAATCTCCATGACAACGGAGTGCAGAGCATTGCACAGGTTAGGTTACCATAGACTAAAATAAAAGTTCAAATAATCAAGGTATCACTGTTATAAGTCTAATTAAATTGTCATATTATAGTTGCTAAGTTAAACAAATTGCCCATTTTCTTAATCATATTAAGGCCTAAATAGGTTTAATAATCTCAACACTGTTTATTAGAAATTGGTTTGACCTTTGATTTTTTATTTAAATAATAAAGCATCCATGAAGGGTTGCATTATATGCAGGGGCCACTGGTTGATGTGGGAGGCCACAAAATGTCTACTGACCTCAGCTTGCGCTTTCTATCCTACACCAGTCTACAATATTGTATAGTAAACACATCTATTCTCTTGTTGGCCATGTGTTTCTCTCCCCAGGGTATGAACTTCATAATATAACCCTGTTGAGTGTTACTTTGTAACAAGTGAAAAAGCCCAACTTGTCATGTTGCTGACATATTTAAGCTGTTTTTTGACATGAGCTTTTTCTCAAGGGAAAATTTCTATTCAGCTTGGAGGGCATTATTTCCTGTTAATTAGTTAAGACCTCCCTTAAGATTTTAATATGACCGAAATTCATAAAATCTATTAAAAGACAAAATAATAACCTGTTAATAATATACTGACTTGAAGTGGTTTCACCATCTGTAATCTATATATATATATATATATATATATATATATAGATAGAGAGAGAGAGAGAGAGAGAGAGAGAGAGAGAGAGAGAGTAATTTCTGAGTATTATATGCTGGTTGCATATATGCATCCTATATGTAAGAGTTGTGCTGTATATTCAGATTAATAGTATTCTATATAGTAACTGTGGTGTTTTGCCTCAAAGTAGTTTTTTTGAAGAACGATTTAATTACGTCATTTCATGTTCGAAAAGAGAAGCAAATGATTTGAAAAGATAACAGCACAAAATTTAGGATTACCAGAATAGAATGATGAGAGAAAGAGCTAATATATAAGTGTATCTATTTAGATACAGTAGTGACTGGATTCAACTAGTATACTGTAAAATGTTATTATAACAAAAACACCAGATCTCCTTTTTTCTTAGTTTATAGTTTGGCTTTGTTTGCCTGAGCAACTGTACAGCTGGCAGACAAAGTTACAGCCTGCTGCAGCAGGTAATCCCAGGAGCATGCCTGTTTAATAGAATACAACATACAAAAATTACAGAATACAAAACTCTAGTATGTTTCTTATTCAGGCTAAAGAATACAAATGTTTTATTGCCCATGCAGCATTGTTTTGCCAGCAGGTGGCATCATGGGATAAAAAGATCTATAGCAACAGCCCTTTTATTACTACCACCTAACAGGAATTGGAGTCTCAGTACAACTCAAGGGGATTGTGAGTTCCACTTGTCATAGCCTGTGAAATAATTTACTTTGTTAATCATCCTGGAATAATAAGCAATTAACACTGTAATTTAAGCATGGGAATGGGATCCGACAAATCAGAATGTGCATTCTTTTATGGAACTTGAAAAAGTATTGCTAGGTCCAGTTGTGCATTTGTGTTGGACTGAAAAGCACTACTTGGAGTGGCACCTGATTTTACAATGTTACCCAGTTAACAAAGCAGTTAATTAGACTTGAACCCCATTCTGGTAACCTGGCGGGACTACAGCAGCTCATTATATGAGGCACTTCATATGATACCTCCTGTTTACAGTCAATTATTTGAGGAAATGCCTCAGTAAAAATCCATTAAAATGGGCAGGAGGTTCATTCCATTTTCTGTTTTATGAAGACAATGATGTCAGTCCCTCCCACCTCCTGTTGAAGAGGGACATCCTCACAGTAGCACATCGCCATTTTCTTTCGAAAACAGAGGTTAGCTGGGGACACGATCTCAAAGGGTAATGGCTGTCATTCTCTTTTCAGAGAACCAGGGTTATGGTAATAACCCAACGTTCCCTTTCAGTTCGAATGACAACCATTACCAAATGGGAAAGCTGTACCAAAGCTGTCGTGGCTCCAGATTACCGACAGCACAGCCCCACGGCGATAGCATCAGAGCCCACATGATGCCTAAGGGCATGCCGGCTGCAAAACCCAGAGAGGGTCACGTTCAGTTTGTAACATCAAGGCGGTAAAAACGCACAAATGTCTGACTACCTGTCCATGTGGCAGCATTGTATAACTCATCAAAGGAGGCGCAATGAAGTAAACCCCACGAAGTTGCCTGGCCCCTGGTAGAATGGGCCGTAATGTCCCCTGGTAACGGGGAGTCCGTCTGTTCATACGCCAAGCGTATTGCATCTGTCACCCAGTGAGCTAGACGTTGCTTAGATAGGGCCTGACCTCTGCAACGGGACCCATAGCAGACAAACAGCTGGCTGGACTGTCTCCAGGACGCTGTCCTATCCAGGTAACAGTGCAGAGCCCAGACCGGGCAAAGTGTGTGCTGTCTACAGTCCTCCTCTGACTTGTGCGGAGGAGGTCTGAAAGTTTCTAAAACCACTGATTGGTTAATATGGAATGAGGATTTCACCTTTGGCAAAAAGGATGGATTTGTTCTTAATGTTACCCTGGAGTCACTTACGGTGAAAGACATACATGTGTCATCGATGGACAGTGCATGAAGCTCACTTACTCTTCTGGCAGACGTAATAGCTAATAAAAATGCCACTTTGAAGGAAACATGGTGCAGCTCTGCTGAGGCCATGGGCTCAGATGGGGGACCCGTAAGGACCCCCAGCACCAGCTCCAGATCCCACTTAGGGCCCATGCTTTTCATCGGAGGACAGAGCCTCGGAGCCTTTTTAAGAAATTGCAATGTCAGGAAGTGTGCCCCAGGGGACACAGAGTCAATTTTATCGTGGCACACTGATATTGCTGCCAAGTAGACCTACAGAGTGGATACGGATTTTCCCGAATCAAACAGGTGTTGTAAGAAGGTTAGAATTGTCTCAATAGGGCAGGTCACAGGATCGTGACCTTCAGCAATGCACCAGTCCTGGAAAACTTTTAATTTTTATATGAATATTGGGCTCTTGTGCTAGGCACCCTAGCAGACTGTAGCGTCTCTACCACTGCATCTGGCAAACCTTGTCTGGATAGATGGCTCAGTTCAACGGCCAGACCCAGAGTTGGAGCTGGGCTGGGTTCAGGTGCCTTAATAACCCCTCCACTTGGCTCAGAAGGTGCCACGGTTGACCCAACAGCGTGTTGGAGATGAGAGCAAAGCAGGGGAACCTTGTCCATCTGGGTGCAACCAGCAAAACCCTGTGCTCTCTCCACCCTGATCATCTCTAATTTCTGGGGTAATAGAGGTAGCGGAGGGAACGCATACAAGAGCCCCTGTGGCCAGGGGTGAGCTAGCGTGTCTACTCCCAATGGGCCCCTGTCTCTCTCCATAGAGAACCATAGGGGCAGTGAGTGGACTCGGCTGTGGAAAAGAGGTCGACTTGTGCTGTACAAAACCTCTCCCAAATCTGTTTCACAATCTGAGGGTGCAGTCTCCACTTCGAGCTGTCTGGAGCTCCTCTGGACAGGAGGTCTGCTGCTCTGTTGTCCACGTCGGGAAGGTGACCCGCCCTGATGGAACGCAAGTTTCTGTGCGTCCAGGACAGGAGTCTGTGCGTGAAGGCCCGATGAGCGCAAGCCGCCTTGGTGGTTTATGTAGGCTACCACTGTCGTGTTGTCCATCTGGTCCATCCCGTGTTTGTGCGCTAACTGCTGGAGAAAATGAGATAACGCCAGGGCTACTGCTTGCAGTTCTTGGGCATTTATATACGCTTGCTGCCAATGTCCCTTCCACTGACCTCTTATTCCTCTTGTGGTCTGTCAGATATGAGGTTAGATATGTTTCTTTTTAAGCGGAGGGAAGACTTTAGACTGTAAAACACAGAATGGCTTTCCATACAGCAAATTTGCCAGTGTTGGATTAACTCTAATAGAGTTGAAATCAACACTGCCACAGTGAATATATCCCTTACCAAACATGGGATATACCAGCAATATTGCTGCTACCCTCCCGTAACAGATTGCTGCAAACTCACAACTTACCATGCAAATTAGGTTGCTGCAACCTTTCTCTTGCAACCAGTTGCGAAAAGGTTGCAAAAACTGGTAGGTTGCAGTAATATTGCAGGAAACTTTTGCGCTGTTTTATTTATCAATTATATTATATCTTAAAAAATAATAACACAAAAAGATGTAATGTATTTCTTTTATGTAATTTCTGTAGATCATAAATGAACATGCACTTTACCGAGAATACACTCTCATACACCATACTGAGATGTATATACTGAAACACATACTAAGATTACAAGCTTATACAAACTGAGGTGCACTGAACGGAGATTACAAGCTCATACACTACTAATATACACTAAGTGTACAAAACATTAGGAACACCTGCTCTTTCCATGAAATAGACTGATCGAGGTGAAAGCTATGATCCCTTATTGATGTAACCTGTTAAATCCACTTCAGTCAGTGTAGATGAAGGGGAGACAGTTTAAAGAAGGATTTTTAAGCCTTGACACAATTGAGACATGGATTGTGTATGTGTGCCATTCAGAGGGTAAATGGGCAAGACAAAAGATTTAAGTGCCTTTGAACGGGGTATGCTAGTAGGTGCCAGGCACGCCGGTTTGAGTGTGTCAAGAACTGCAACGCTGCTGGGTTTTTCACACTCAGCAGTTTCCCATGTGTATCAAGGATGGTCCACCACCCAAAGGACATCCAGCCAATGGCAGGCCAGTAGTCAAAAATGGCTCGTTGATGAAAGAGGCCAAAGGAAGCTGACACGAATTGCGCAGAGCAAAATATGGGCTACAGGTAGTCAATTGACAGTCCAGTACAACATTGGTGCCGAAAGACCCATAAAAGAATGCAGAACTTGTTGTACCTTGACATGAATGGGGTATGGCAGCTGACGACCTAATAGAGTTCCAATTCTTTCAGCAAAACACAAGATGCGGTTGCAGTGGGCTAAGGAGGATTATAAAAACAAGGACTGGAGGATTGGAAAAACATTGCTTGGTCTGATAAATCCCAGTTTCTGCTGTTTCACGTTGATGGGACGACTATATCGTGTGTCAACATTGCAGGCTGGTGGTGGTGGTGTGATGGTGTGGGGTGTGTTTTCATGGCACACATTGGGGCCCTTGATAAAAGTGGAGCAACGTTTGAATGCCACAGGATATCTGAACATCATTGCCAATCAGGCGCATCCCTTCATGGCAGCAGTGTATCCATCTGCTAATGGATTTTTTCAGCAGGATAATGCCCCATGTTATAAGGCTAGGATTTTCCAGGAATGGTTCCACGAACATGACAGTGAATTCAGCTTACTGCAGTGGCCTGCCAAGTCACCAAATCTCTATCCAATTGATAGAGGAATCTGTGGAATGAGATGGAACAAGCTATTCGGAGGAGAGATCCATTACCAGCCAACTTGACACAACTGTGGGAAGCATTGGGGAGTCAACATGGGCCAGCATCCCTGTGGAATGCTTTCGATATCTTGTACAGTCCATGCCCTGACGAATTGAGGCTGTTCTGAGGGCAAAAGGGGGTGCAACTCAGTATTAGGAAGGTGTTCCTAATGTTTTGTACACTCAGTGTATACACTATATACTAAAACATACTATCTCTATTCTCAGAATACACTATACTGAGATGTAGTGAAATACACATACTGTACTGAGATTACAAGCTCATACACTGAAACACACTCTATACTGAGAATACAAGCTCAGTGGAGGCTTTGAGTAAATCGTTGATGCTCATAACATCCATATATATATTGAATACATAAAGTATTAAAGCAACTTTAACATTTCTATAACTTTGGATGAATACATTACAGAAGGCAACTAGCATATAAAGGTATAAGTCACAAAGTTTTGTTAATGTGATAATGTTTTATTCATTTTGGCAACTCATTCTAAAATTGTGTTGAATGATTTATCATGAAAAATGATGTTTAGGTTGAAGTCTAGAAAATGTGTTAAAACCTTATGCATGATGATTTCATATGTCATTTAGTTTGCTTTTGTATCTTACGTACATCTAAAGTTATTTAGCATTAAAGTTGCACAAGGACTTTATAAACAGCTGTAAAGTGTATATATCTCAGTACAGAGCGTATATTTCTCAGTTTGTGTGTGTGTGTGTGTGTGTGTGTGTGTATATATATATATATATATATATATATATATATTAGTAGGTGAATTATGTCTTAAACGAGACGAAACAGTCTTTTACCTTGGCTTTACCTTACTTTTAACATGGTTTCCTACTGTTTTAACATGATTTCAGTGATCTTTAATATACAGGACCATCCATAGTTAACCATTTCTTAGAAACATCTATTATTGAATATTATGGTATTCCCATGGAACAGTACAGTAAAGAACAATGAAGGCATGTTGTAACCATAAGCAAAGTTAAATTAAAACCATGGTAAAAATGCAAAAACACAACTATGGTAAACTTCAATAAGGGCAGGTTCCTTCTGTCATACAAGTTTCTGATTCTGAAAGTTTGTGCATTGAAGCATTTGTTAATTTCTGATCCACTCAGCTCAGTTTGTTAAAATTCACCCACTAATATTCCTACACTGTATAAAGAGATTGGTAGTACACTTTGATTCAGTCAAGTTTCTATATACTACAGCTCATGTGACTGATGACTGATCTCAGTATAGTGCAAGTATCTCAGTAGACAGTATATGCATCTCAGAGTACCTAAATCTCAGTAACATCATAGTGGCTCCTCCTACCACACATTGTTAAGATATTTCAGCTCCCTTCTGATTCTGTCTTTGAATATTTGATGCAGCACGGCGATAGGTTGCCATCTGTTAATTTTGGATCCACATATCCTTAGGTTGTTCGAAGCATACACTATAAAAAAAACAAAAAACATTTTCTGCACTGGAATGCTTGAGTCTTCACAAAGGTGCTGACCAATATCAAGTAAGATAAATATGTGTAAGAACCTAGGGTAATGTAAGATCATGTTTGAAGAACAGCAGTCAATGCAACTTTAGTTATTGGTATGGCTTACATGTTTCTCAATCTAAGTCCTGCAGAGTTTGGGTTGTAGGGTTAACTTAAGGAAAGAGTATACCGAGGTCTTTCATTGACATTGATGCACTGACACTGCCAAACATGTCCCAATAAAGCTTCACATAGACTGTGAATCTGACTTTTGTCTATCAGAAATATATACACTGTAGAGTAACAAAAACATCTTTGTATTTCTCCTGGAGCACTGATATTCCTCCACGGAAAGAGCAGTCATCTGGCTGCATGAAAGCATCACATAGCAATTTCAAATGTTAGCTTGCGTAAGTTCAGGAGGCGTGCAGCAGGGGCTTTCCAATTTCCTGTCAATTAGTTCGTATTTACTATTTAAGCCCTGATCACTTGCACCTTTGCTGTCTAGCATTTCGTTTTTGTAGCACATGTTTTTCCGCTAATCTATGCTTCGTTGCCTTTCACTGGAGGTCAATTCTCTGCGCAGCGCTCCCAAGATATTATCAAATATTTTCCTACCTGCTCCGGTGCTGTTTCTCATCATTCAGCTTCTCTGTTCAGCTGCAGGAGCTCCAGCGTTAGTCTTTCCTGCTCTTTCCAGCCTCCAGCCCAGCAACAGCACCGTTCAAACCGCAGCTCCATTTCTCATCTCGTCCGTGTCTTTATCAGACAAACTGGCCCTCCACTAAAATCTCTAAAGCTCCTTCAACAAGACATCGACATTCCCATCGTCAGCGTTTGCCTTGCCATTGCTCCTCTATTTAATCCACCATAAAGATCTGTCAGCTGAACATTCCTTTACTCTTCGCTTGCAATCAAGCGCCCCTCCTTCACTCCCAGAGCCAGCAAAATTACCGTTCCTTCATGGGATCCTGCCCTGAACTTCTATTGGCTATGTTCAATGTTTTAGGGACCTGTCCATTCAGTTTTGTGCTCCGTTTCACCGTGTGGCGGCTTGTGCTTTCGACTCGTCACAACAAGATTCAACAACACTGCTGTTTTACAATATTTGCACCAGCGCTTCTCAGTTCGTGGCTACCACGGCAATGCCCTCATTGCGTGACTGCGAGGAGTGGTAAGTAACCATGGCGACCACTGCGAGCTCCGTACCTCAGTACTGCAATTTTCTGGCTTGCTTGCTGCTGAGCTTTTACAACCTGCGAGGGCTCGTTCAACTCGCCGAATTGTGACATCTAAATACTGCGTTAACATACTCATATACATGACTGACTGTCCTAAAACATGTAATGAAGATATTAAAATCTAGAAGAGTATGCAATTGTTGTTCTACACCGACAAGGATTTTAATCACAATAACCAGTATTCTACCCGGCTTCACTCAAGCCAATGGTTAATGCTAATCATAACCGCTAGATGGCAGTGTAACACCACAAATTTTATACAGTTTCTAAGCTGGTTTGCTATCACTGTGAAGCTCACACGCTCCAGCTTTTCTACACATCCCCGCAGTTTGTTGTCATTCTGAGAGATTTACAGGAGACCTCCTCCTCAACATTTTGTAGCAACTGACATTCTCCAATTTCAACAGTTCCCCTCTTCAAGGACCTGGTCATGAAGCAACCTTACTCAGCTGTTTGAGATGCTCAGTATCTACCATCATAGTAATGTCCTGCTTTCCTGCATCACGCATCCATTCCTGTGACTTATTCCTGTTCCCAGATTCATGTTTTCTCATCTGGCACTGCTCCTACAGTCTGACCAGCTTCATCAAAAGTCATCATTTCATCAATGCAAGCCGCTAGTCAGTCATAGAACCATGTCCTACGACTTATCAATGTCTTCTTAGTCAATGTCTTCCTACCCCCAATAGACAATAAACTGCTTCCGACCAATCAATAGGTTTTGCAGACACCTCGGAGCAACATATTCTTCATCCTCTCTGGTTCTGCAGCTGTCTCAGATCTCTGCAATCTTCATCTCTGCCCAAAAGCAGCCCCATCTCTGGCTCCATCTAAATCTGCCTTAACACTGAAAGACCAATATCTACTGCATTCAGCAGATCCCTACTCTCTGCAGCAGACCACCGCACTCTACCGATGGTAGTCCTCCGTCTCTATTCCAGATCTCTGCTTCAGCAAATTTCTGTTCTCACAGCTGGGCCCCTGCACACTACTGACAGCACGCCATTGTTTTCTTCCTCAGACCTCTGCTCTGTTCAGCAGATCCCGCCCTCTACTGTTAATTGCTCCTCACTACAGCAGATCTCCACTCCCTCTTCAGATCTGTTCACTACCGCAGCTGCAAAGTCGTTCTAGTTTACTGTTGAAGTCTGCAGCTGCACTTCTCCAGAGCCAACAATGCTCCAGCCTTCCTCCAATACGCAGATCGTGGCAGTATTCCCACAATCAAGGCTAACGCTAATCTCCATCTAATCAAAATATGGGGCACTTCTTCAGCAATCCTATTCCTCCCAAATGTTACAGCATTAATACTTGGTTTGAGATGTGGTACGAGACTGGAAATCTGTCTTGATTATGAATTAAGGATTTCCACTATTAAGAGAATAACTGGCGTTGTGAAACCCAAATCTCTGAAAGTTTACCTTTTCCATTTCAAGCAGACATGATCATAGCAAACCGCTGATCAATCCTGTATTAACTAACACATAGAAAGGCGGCATCTCATCTTTGCCCTCATTTCTAGAACATGGGGCGCAAAGGAGTCGTGCTTCCCCAGTAGCCGATTCATGTTTGTTCAGTCCAGCTGCCACCTCAGCCCTCAGTTCCAGCTCTTCTTCTGCCTCTACTTTCGGTATCCAAGTTCAGTCAGTTGGTCCCATTTGATTCCACAACCCCCATCCAGAATCCTCAGCTTCTCCAGATGCTATTTAACTGAAACCTACTCTCCGTAACCCCCTTCAATCTGCTCAGCATTACATGTCTGCAGCCCTCCACCTTGTTCAAGCTCCTATTCTACAGCATGCTCAGTGTCTTCAATCCCTTGCGCCCATATTCGAATAATCATAGCCCTTCAATCAAAATCTGGCTCTCATGGTCCATGCTAGGGATTCTCTCCAACTCCCTCCAGTCTCTCCATATTCAGCATTCTGTTTGACCCTCTGTGGGATTCTTAAGAGCTTTCCCCCTTTCTCACCTTCCTGTCTGTCTATATCAAAATATATTCTCCATTTGCTAATTTCCACTCTTCTGAAAAGCCACTTCTCTCCCTACAATGATTTACCCATGGAGATCAGCTGCCTCTCGGCCACCTTCTATGCTTACTCCATCACTTGGCTGCGTCCCTCAGGACGGATCAATTCAGCGCGGTCGGTCCACTCATATGTCAAGTATCAAGTTCCCTATCTCCCTTTTCAAGGTATCTCCACAGCAGGATCCCCCCCCACTCCCCTCCTCAGACCATCTGTTCATTGATTCCTCTCACTCCTATCATCACTCGCCTCGTCTCGAGCAGACCTCCCTCCATTCCTCCACCCCTGCTCCCCAAGCAGGCCTCCTTCCTGTCCACCCTCGCCTCGTGAGTAGGCCTCCCTCCTCAACTCCACCCTCTCCTCCAGAGCAGGCCTCCCTCCTCGCCACCCTCTCCTCCTCGCAGGCCTCCTTCCTCTCCATCCTCTCCTCCAGAGCAGGCCCCCCCCCCCCCCCCCCCCCTCGACTCTCCCCTTTCCCCCCCAGCCTGATCACGAATGTGGGGGAACTGGTCCTCCTCACTGCCTTCTTGGCTTTCTCAGAAGCTCCGAATTCACAGTTCCCTCAGCTTCTTGCTTCCCCTCGGTGGATATTCGTTTATGTGACCTCTCTTCTATTTCCAACTCCTATTTTCTTATTCGGCTGCGCACTTCAAAGACAGACCAACTCTGGTGTGGTCAATTCATTCAGCTTTCAAGGACCAAGTCTGCTCTCTGCCCTTTCAGCAATGTCAAGGTATCTCTCATGCAGGAAACCCTGCCCCCTCCCCTCCCGGACCCTCTATTCATCAATTCTTCCAGATCCATCGTCACTTGTCTCTGGTTCTCAACCCACCTCTCCACCCTCCTCTCCAGGACAGGCCTCCCTCCTCAGCTATTTACCCCATTCCTTCAGTATCTGTGCAGCCACCTCCGCTGCAAGGGCCAGCATCAATCAAAGCCTGATCAAGACCATGGGGCACGGTTCTGTTCTGCAGTGGATTCTTATGTTCATTCATCTCCCTCTGACATAGTTGCAACCCATTCCAAAATTGCTAGTATGCCTGAAGTGGGGGCTACCTGTCTGCCGGAGCCACTAGAGGTTTTCCCCTAATTAGCTTCAAGGGGTTTTTTCCTCTCCACTAAGCAGCAGGTATACACATAGTCATATCCTTCTAAATTTACTAACCATCCTCCTGTTTGTCCCATTTGTCCTTCTAGTCTTTTGTTTATGTTATGCGCTGGCATGTGTTTTTTTGTTTGTCTCACGGTGTGGGTGATTTGGTGAAGTGCCAGGGGTCCATCCTTTTGGGAGGTAAGTGATCTCACTTCCCCGACCTCAGGGCAGTCTTCAGATAACCCTTGACCTTCAGGGGGGTTCTCACCGTGTGAGTCAGAGTGGACCCCCGGCCACACTCTGTTCTTTCGCAGCTCCTGCGCTTATCTTGCCTCACTCAAGGCTGTTCTATACTCTGTCTCTGTTCGGGATGTGGCTACTCATGCTCGAGTCCCATACTAACCTCTATGCCTTTTTCTTATCTCAGGTCCCAGGCAGCGTGAAGTCTCGGCCAATTGGGGGTCTAACGAGCGCCCCTTTACAGAAGTCTCAGATGCTGGGTACCTCTCCCTCTCTATCTCCTTTCATGTCCCAGTCTTCCGGGACCATCTTCCTCTGAGGGGCGGCTCCACGAGTCATAACCCTCATATATGTTTTCGGTTGCTAGGTCCGTCGGCCCTGAGCTCGTGTCGGCATCGCCGCCCTCAGTCAGTGACCACTTCTGTTTCCTGTCTTCGGTTGCTGGGTCCTTCGCCCCTGGGCTCGTGTCGGCATCGCTGCCCTCAGTCAGTGACCACTTTCTGTCCTAGCTTCCATGTCCAGCTTCGCAGGTCTGCTACTAGTGTGGGCCTCGCCTGCTCTTCTACCCTAGGTCCGGTCCTTTCTAGCCACACTCTGTCCTACTAACTGCTCCCTTCTGCTTCTTTTGCCCTATCTCTACCCCTATCTCTACCTCCAGCTCACGCCTCATGAACTGACACATAGCTTTCTTCTCTTTAAGCTTTCCTAAGGTAACTTTTAGCCAGGAAGTTGGTACAGCAAGAGTAGCTCCTTCTACAAGATACTGGTAGTGGGAAGGCATATGTTCACCCAAAGGAAACATTTTCTAGAAAAGTCATAAGAAAAAAACAAAAAACAAATATAAAACAAAAATTACACCATATTTATTTTAATCCTGAATTTTAAATGTATGTCATTTATGAAAATAAACTCACATAGTTACACTTGTCAATGACCATGCCTCTTGTTGGCTGAATGGCCTCCTCTCGTTTGTAAAATTTCTTATGTTCTTATGTTAAGTTGTGCCTTCACTTTCTTCATTAGCTGAAGCGATTCCTAATATTAATTAAACACAGATGTATATTAATTTGCTGAAATCAAAGACTATAATTCTTTAGAGGTCTATTTTATGTAATGTATGGATTTCTTTTTATACTTTGTTTCTATTGTATTTTACACTGATTGTGAGATTTTAGCAAAGATTTGTAACGCATTGTGCATTTCAAGTTCCTGAGTAAAACTAAAAAGTGTGTTTGGTATGGCTCAAACTTCCCATCTTACATTAGTATATGTATTAACAGTTCTTACAGTCTAAAGTTAGGATATCTTCCTGTCTGGTAGTGATGAAGCAAAATACACCAGTTGATTCCCAGTAGTAAAAGAAATTACTCAGGAGGCCTGTCAGGGCAAACATGAGGTTAATACATTGCTGTAATGTAATCTCACAGGTAAAATAAAATGGCAACACAAAGCATGAAAATGACATGTGACAGAGAACTTTGAAATATTTTAAAAATGGAAAACAATATTTGTTGGTTAGTACAAAATCCAATGTATGTACACTGAACAAAAATTTAAACGCAACATGCAACAATTTCAAAGATTTTACTGAGTTACCATTCATATAAGGAAATCAGTCAATTGAAATAAATTCATTAGGCCCTAAGCTATGGATTTCACATGACTGGGATTTCACATGTTGGTCACAGATACCTTAAAAAAAAAGGTAGGGGCGTGGATCAGAAAACCAGTCAGTATCTGGTGTGACCACCATTTGCCTCATGCAGCGTGACACATCTCCTTCGCATAGAGTTGATCAGGCTGTTGATTGTGGCCTGTGAAATGTTGTCCCACTCCTCGTCAATGGCTTTGCGAAGTTGCTGGATATTGGCGGGATGTGGAACACGCTGTCATACACGTCGATCCAGAGCATCCCAAAGATGCTCACTGGGTGACATGTCTGGTGAGTATGCAGGATATGGAAGAACTGGGACATTTTCAGCTTCCAGGAATTGTGTACAGATCCTTGCGACGTGGGGCCGTGCATTATCATGCTGAAACAAGAGGTGATGGCGGCGGATGAATGGCATGCCAGTGGGCCTCAGGATCTCGTCACGATATCTCTATGCATTCAAATTGTCATCGATAAAATGTAATTGTGTTCGGTATTCGTAGCTTATGCCTGCCCATACCATAACCCCACCGCCACCATGGGGCACTCTGTCCACAATGTTGACATCAGCAAACCGCTCGCCCACACGACTCCATACACGCTATCTGCCATCTGCCCGGTACAGTTGAACTGGGATTCATCTGCGAAGTGCACACTTCTCAAGCGTACCAGTGGCCATCGAAGGTGAGCATTTGCCCACTGAATTTGGTTACAACGCCGAACTGCAGTCAGGTCAAGACCCTGGTGAGGACGATGAGCACGCAGATGAGCTTTCCTGAGATGGTTGCTGACAGTTTGTGCAGAAATTCTTCGGTTGTGCAAACCCACAGTTTCATCAGCTGTCCAAGTGGCTGATCTCAGACGATCCTGCAGGTGAAGAAGCCGGATGTGGAAGTCCTGGGCTGGCGTGGTTACATTTGGTCTGTGGTTGTGAGGCCGGTTGGATGTACTGCCAAATTCTCTAAAACGATGAAGGAGACGGCTTTTGGTAGAGAAATGAACATTCAATTCTCTGGCAACAGCTCTGGTGGACATTCCTAAAGTCAGCATGCCAATTGCATGTTCTCTCAAAACTTGAGACATCTATGGCATTGTGTTGTGCGACAAAACTGCACATTTTAGAGTGGCCTTTTATTGTCCCCAGCACAAGGTGCACCTGTGTAATGATCATTCTGTTTAATCAGCTTCTTGATATGCCACACCTGTCAGGTGGATGGATTTTCTTGGAAAAGGAGAAATGTTCACTAACAGGGATGTAAACAAATTTGTGCCCAAAATTTGAGAGAAATAAGCTTTTGTGCATATGGAAAATTTCTGGGATCTTTTATTTCAGCTCATGAAACATGGGATCAAAACTTTACATGTTGCGTTTATATTTTTGTTCAGTGTATTAAAATGTATTTAATATAATATACAGTGTATGTTTACTATTTTGGAAGCTGAATTACCCATATATTTCTGGCAAATCTGCTACCATTATATTAATCATCTGCCTCTTAGTTTTTGCATATTCATCCATGACTTTGTCACCACCTGGTTTACACTGAAGTATACAACTAATCACCTGATCTCCCCGCAGCAGGGTTTTTAATAAATCTGGCAAAATGGCCACCGACCAGTATTCCAATCAAAAAGATAAAAGCAAAATAATGAAATAAAATCGTACCGTTTTTTAAATACTGTTCGACCCCGCCCTTAACCTTGGCTCCGGTCGCTGCTGTACCCAATCAGCATACATAGTAACTCCAACTGAGGTACGTGGTGCGGCGGCCGCGGACTTCCTCGTTCGGGCGGAGCGAGCGATCTTTCTGGAATTCCCAGATGGTTCGACCTTTGTCTTTTTGCAGGTCTCATCCCGTTTTATGCAACGCCACTAGCGATCGGGAGGATTGACCACAGCTCCGACCCGTTGCACCCCCGTCACATATTTCCCCCCTCAGAGTGGAGCCGTAGGCCCACTCGGCCTCTCCTACGTCCCCAATTGACCTCCCTTCCCTTGAAAAAAAATCAGCATTTTGGTGTTCCTTACCTGCACGATGTCTGATAGTATATTGGAAGGGTTGCAGCGCCAGACTCCACTGAGTAATCCGAGCGTTCGTGTCCCTCATTGTGCTTACCCACTTAAGAGGGGTGTGGTCTGTGACGAGAGTGAATGGTCGTCCCAGAAGATAATATTTAAGGGAATTCATAGCCCATTTGATAGCGAGACACTCCTTTTCAATTACTGAATAATTTCTTTCTCGAGGAGCCATTTTTTTTACTAAGATATAAAACAGAGTGTTCGACTCCATCGATCTCCTGAGACAGAACAGACCCCAATCCAACGTCTGAGGCATCGGTCTGGAGGATGAACTCTTTGCTGTGAGGTGTCAGGTGACACTAGGGCTGGAGCTTGGGAGAGAGCGCTTTTGATACGGTCAAACACCTTTTGACATTGTTCTGTCCATTGTACTGAATTTGGGGAGCCCTTTCTCGTAAGGTCAGTGAGGGGTCCGGCAATGGTGGAAAACTCGGGGATAATAGCCTGCCAGTCCCAACAATGACCTTACTTGGGCTTTGATGCGAGGAATCGGAGTCTCCACCAAGGCCTGGACCTTGGAAGCGACTGGTTTCACTCGCCCGTTACCCATAATGAACCCTAAATATTGAGCCTCTTGCTGTCCAAATGTGCATTTCTCCAACTTGACTGTTAGCCCCGCCTAACTCAGAGATTGAAGGATGGCCGCAAATTGATCCAAGTGCTCTTTCCAGGTATAGCTGAAAATAACTACATCATCAATATATGCAGCTGCATACCGATGATGTGGGGCTAATATCCTGTCCATCATTCTCTGAAAGGTGGCTGGGACTCCATGCAACCCAAAGGGCATGGTTCGAAACTGAAATACCCCATCTGGAGTGGAGAATGCCAACCTCGCGTTCCCCAGTCGGTCAAAGAGTTCGTCCACTCGGGGCATCAGGTATGCATCGAATTTGGAGACCGCATTTACCTTGCGGAAGTCAACACAGAAGCGAGTAGTACCGTCCTTCTTGGGTACCATTACTACAGGACTGCACCACTTGCTCTGAGAAGGTTCTATGACCCCCAATTCAAGCATACTCTCTACTTCCCGGCACAAGACCTCTCATTGACTTACCGGGATACGATTGGGACGCTGCCGAACTACTACACCCGGCAGAGTGATAATGGCATATTGGATGACGTTGGTTCGGCCAGGGACCTCCGAAAAAACATCTCCATATGCCGCCACTAACTGTTCCAGCTCTTGTTTTTGGCGGGGAAGTAACTGGTCCCCCACCTTAATCGAAGCTGTGGATTTTGGATAACAGTACCCGGTCACCCGGTCAAAAAGTTCGAAGCCTTGCTCGTTTATTATAATGCTGCATCTGTTCTTGCTGGGCGTTTCGTAGATTCTCCTGGGCCAATCACCTGATTAGTTCTAAACGGTCCCGCAAGAGAAGGACATATTTAGCAACATTTTTATTGTCATATTCTCGCTCTACCCAGCCTTCTCGTACCAGGTCGAGAATACCCCGTGGCTGTCTCCCGTATAATAGCTCAAACGGAGAGAACCCCGTAGAGCTCTGAGGTACTTCTCTGACTGCAAACATGAGAAAGGGGAGGAGTTTTGCCCAATGTTTCTGTTCTTGATCTACGAAATGCCTCAGCATCTGTTTTAGGGTCTGATTAAATCATGCCACTAATCCGTCCGTCTGTGGATGGTAAACTGACGTGCGGATGGAGCGGATTTTGAGCATTTTGTAAACCTCTTGCAGGGTGTCTGCCATAAAGTTAGTCCCTTGGTCCGTTAAGATCTCTTTAGGAATCCCTACTCTAGCCATAATGTGAACCAATTCTTGGGTGATGTTTATGGCATTAGTAGAGCGCAGCGGCACCGCCTCGGGATATCGCGTTGCGTAGTCCACCACTACCAATATGTGCGTATATCTCAAGTCGGCCGGCAGCAGCGGTCCTATAATGTCCATTACAATGCGTTCAAAGGAGGTACCAACCGGGGGCAGAGGTACCAGTGGAGCTGGGCGCACTGTAGCCGGCGCTACTCGCTGGAATTCGGGGCACCCCGCTACATATTTTGCCATGTCACCGTGCAGTCCCAGCCAGTAAAATCGGGCCAGTATTCGTTCCAAAGTCTTTTCTCGACCCAGGTGGCCGGAAAAAGGGATATCATGTTCTAACCGCATTATCTCAGCGCGAAAAGATTTTGGAATGAGTAACTGGGTTACAGGCTGCCCTGTACCCGAGGCTCGGGATACTCTATATAGTAGTCGCCTGGACATGATAAAATGGGGAAAAACAAGCGGCCTGGCGCCTTCAACATCCTTCCCCTCGATCGACCGGACCCCTTCCCTGGTGTGTAGTAGAGTGGGATCATTATTTTGCTCCCACTCAAGGTCCACATCCCGGTCCCAGGTCGAAGGTAGCTCGAGCAGTGGTGACGTAGCATCTGCCCTTGGGGCTTCAGTGGCCAGTTCCTGTGGGTCACACTGAACTACCACCCCCTTTTTTCGTTTGGTCGGTTCAGAACGCTCTCCCACCAATCCCCATCCTTGTCTTGCTACTGCCCACCCAAGCTTGTCAGCCCTCCGCTCTCGTTTTGTTTTCCGGGGCCGAAACTTGATGGTAAACAGATTTGCTTTCAATGGGAAGATTTTGCCAATCTCTCTTCCCGTTGTTGTTTCTCTCTTTTCAGTTAGGGATGGGGTTGGTACTGGGCGTAATTCATGGTAAAAAGGCCAGTCCCGACCCAATACTATGGGGTATGGAACCCACCTTGTGACAGCCACGACTACACGGCATGTCCGACCCTTCAAGTGGCCCGGTTCGTGGCATCGAAAGCAGACCGGGGTGATGGACGTTGCAGGAGACGGCTGCTTGTTTCCGGGTCCACCTTGAGTGGGGCTTCCCGGTTTTGTTGTGGCCCAGCTGGGGGCTAACTTTGCTCTCCACTTTGGAGGCAAAGCGCCCGAAGGGTCGGTGGAAGCCGGAAGCCTCATTGCTGTCGTGTGCGATGTCATCTGGGCTCAGGTCTGGTTGGGCGGAGACGGGTTCCGAAGTTCCCGTCGTTCCGCAGTGTCTTCACAGGCCTCGGCCAGTTCAGTGGCCTGCTCCAGGGATTCGGGAGCATGACGTGCCACCCAGTCCCGAGTTCCCGGTCCCAGTACCGTGAGGAACTGGTCGATGGCCACTGCCTCCATCATCTGCTGTGGGGTTCTCGATTCCGGGCGGAGCCATCAAGTGAGGTGATCCCACAGCTGTTGGGCCACTTGCCGTGGCCGGGCACCAGAGGGACACACATATGCCCGGAACTTCTGATCGATTCTGGTGTTAAATTCAGACGTCGAAGAATCACAATGACTGAGAAAACATTTGAATATTATTTAATAAGGATTGAAATATGATTCCCTTTTTTGGATTTTATGAGCTGCAACCTCTTGTTTTCTGCTTCATCTGTACAATTAGTACAAGTGTCCCCAACTTGAAAAACATGTTTATCTAATTGGAACCAAGGGCACAAAACTAATAAACACACAAATACTTGGTGATTTTTTTATTTAACAATATATACAATGCACTTGATATTTTAAGGATCTTAAATAATAAACGCCTATGTCACCAGATACATATCAATAACCCATGAGGAAAAAAACAGCCCTGTTATAAAAAGTACTGTGAAACCAAACCTATGAACCCAAACATAAATGCAACTGCTTTAAAACATGCTATATTTTTAGTGGGGAATTATTATTATTATTTTTTTTTTTAAGTTATCATATGCACAAAAATGAAGGCACCTCAAACTAAATATATCTCCATAAATGATCAACACAACTTAATAAAAAAAAATAAAATAAAAATCTTTCCAATTTAATCTTTCCACACACAATTACATAAAACAATAAATTTGCTTACCCGTTGACGCTGATAAGAGACAAAACAATGCCGGCTGCTTCTTTTCCAATCGACGACATTCATACTTGTTTTATGGCCTTTATTGTCTCTACAACCGTTGGCCCTACCTAGAAAAACATACTTATCTAATATGAGCCAGGGGGGACAAACCTTAAAAAAAAATTGTATTAAACAATGTATAAGTTACACTACACAGATATACACAGTAATTTAAGGGTGCTAAATAATAAACGTTGACGTCACCAGGTACCTCTCACCGCACGAGATTAAAAAAAAAAACTAAAAAACAGCCCTATTATAAAAAGTATTGTGAACCCAAAAATATCAAGCAAAAAAAATAAATAAATGAATCTACTAGAATACCTGCTATATTCTCTTTATTTATTTTTGAGTTACATTATATAATATGCACAAAAACGTATTGTCCGAATCCTTGTCGCTTCAAGCTAATGAATGCAACTCAAACAAAATATACCTCAATAAGAAGCTTAACATTTTCAATTTTAAAACATATTACATTTATTATTACTATAATTACATAATGCAATAAATTTGTTTACCTGTTGAAGCTGTCGTTCTCCGATGCGCGACAAAAAAATGGCGGCTGGTTCATTTTCAACCAAGTGTGTGCATGAGTAACAGAGGGTGGGGCATCAGTTTTAGGCACTGAATGATTTAAAGTGTAAAATCAACATTTTGACACCCAATTTTAACACTGACTCCCCGATTGGCTCTCAAAGTGTCAATTTAACTCTAGAAGTGTTGAAACAACACTGATTGTTAACATTATATTGTAACACTGGCATTTTAACACAAAAGATTTTGCCGTGCAGTATTAGGTTTCATTATGCTCAATTCTGAATTAAATATAAAGCTCCAAAATATCATTATAGGTTACTAGCACATGCTTCCTCAACCCAGTCTTCTACAGACAGGGAACCAAGAGACAACCACCCTGAAAACTTTCTTTCTCTAGGAGCATACATTATATGCTCCACTGTAGTGCTGGGGGGCTTCGAACTACTTTTAGGGGTACCGCTAACTTGTCCGTCATTATCTACTCTCAACGATTGTACTTGTTCACGTAAATTCTTGAGTTCAAGCTCCATGTCATTAGTAGACATCTAATTTTTCCAAATAAAACTACTTAGGGAGAGGCACCAGCAATCCACCTTTTCCTTCCCAGTGTGAACTCTGTACAACAATGACCACAGTCCATTACCCTATAGATTATTTCTTGGTTGCAGCCCAGGCCTGTTGAATCTCAGCAACAATTCCAGATCCCTTCCAGATGCGTTGTGCCACCCACCATTTCTTACAACAGTTAAACAAAAAAAGGAATAGGTTGGCCAGGGTGTCCTCAGCACACCGCGCACCAGCGGCCCCTGTAAGCTGCCCAGATCTGCGTTGTCCTCTGACACTGTAGCTCTTGGTGGCTGCATGGTGAGTCTGCAGTGTGTATGGATGTTGGTGGATAACGGCACACGCTTCGGAGGGCAGCGATGGTTGAATGGTTGAATGACTGACGGTGTATAAAGGTACGTAGCAAGGTGATCTGTTTCTTTGGTTATGGTTAAGCTGAACCAGAAGGAGTACTATGAGTTACCGTGAGTTTTTTGTTTGTTTTGTCACGTCTAAAAATCTACTTGTTTGTTATTATTAGACGGCTAACACAATCTGGAGCTATAGCTTAAAGCCAGCACTAAACTATTGTACAAGAATAAATTGTATTACACCACAAGCATTATAGCACTCACTCTGGACTTGTGAACGTGTGTGTCTGTGTGTTTATACTGTGTTTATTTTTCACTAACTGTGTCTTATTATTTGGGGACTGCAATACGTTGTTTTGGAACAGTGTAATGCACATTGCTGTGTATTGCCTGGGATTATTCTTTGTGGTTTATAAAAATAAAACCTGTTTGGATTGTGACCTTTGTTGTCTGTCTTCTTGTGGCAAAGTGACTGGTAAGGGGAACAGGTGTAGCAGTGATGCGGTGCAGGAGTGATGAACAGACAACTGTGATTCAGTGAATAAGTGCTTTTATTGTTCTTTTTCCAGGTCTGGTGACCGTCAAATAATAAATCCCTGGCAACACACAACAATGTGTAAAGCACGGGGATGATGAAAACAAGGGCACAGTCCCGAACAAAAACAATGGCATGGTCACCAGTCTTGGGTGAACGAAAACGTGCAGGTCCGGAGATGTGCGTTAACTGTCTAATAGTGCGACAAAAAGACAGACAATGACTCACAGACAGAAATAAACACACAACACATAAATTCTTTTACACTCTGAGAGCTCCTCTCTCAGTCCTTCTCTCTCCCACCGGTTAACCCAAACGAAGGAAAAGATCAGTGTTACCCTGGTCCCTATATGTAATGTAGGTAAACGGTTGCAGCTGCCCTATTACTTGCAGCTGCCCCTCGTTTACCTTTTAGGTCAATACGGTCTTACAAGTTTTGAGTTTATATACGAGTTTTGCTTCTTTCCAGGCTGACCCACTTCCCTGTCCCGGACACGAACTGTCAGTTCTGCCCTTCCAGATACTTCTCCTCCCATTCTTTAGCGCCCTCACAGGTCGGGAGGGAGATTTATCACCAGAACTCATTGTATTTCTGTCACACTTCTGTTTTATAATCACATCACCACTACACCTGCACACTGCAAACCACTTTGCCACAATTTGTCAAGACACAAATAAGTTGCTGTTGTAGTGCAGTATGTAAGAGAAAGAGAAAAAACACAAGAGAAAAAAATACAGGAGTTAAATACAAGACTTGAAATACAAGAGAAAAAATACAAGAGTGTAATACAAGAGAAAATATACAAGAGTGAAATACAAGAGAAAATATACAAGAGTGAAATACAAGAGAAAAAATACAAGAGAAAAATGCAAGAGTGAAACACAAGAGAAAAAATACAAGACAAAAATACAAGACAAAAATACAAGAGTGAAATACAAGAGTGAAATACAAGAGAAAAAATACAAGAGAAAAATACAAGAGTGAAATACAAGAGTGAAATACAAGAGAAAAAATACAAGAGAAAAAAAATGGCTGGGCCAACCACTCTTAAATCACTCAGCAATATAGTCAATGTAATTGTCAAGTGGAGTCTATCAGAGCTGTTTAGGAAAATTTTGATTAAATGGTTGTGAAATCAAAATGCAGAAATCTGTATTGCATGTTTTTCATGCAGAGAGTGCTAATGCAAATAAATCACCTTCTGTCAAAATAATTTCCAAATCATACAGCAATGGCAAAATCCAGTGTCTGTGTGTGGCAAAGTGATTTGCAATGTGCAGGTGCAGGAGTGATGCGATGATCAATAACAGACAGAACGATAATCCAGGTGCAGTGGTGTTTTATTTATAATCCAAAGTCACTTGACAATGGTAAATAATAATGAATGGTAGTACATAAGGCTGTGTACTACACAGTTTAACCCAGGGGTTCAGTCCCGAAACAATAAAGACAGTCTTTAATACACCTGCAATATACAAACACCATTACTGGATCATAGTGATTGCTGTAGTGCTCCTTGTGCAAATATTTATATATCTTCTACTAGTGTTGGCAAACATCCTTGTCAGCAATACATACGCTGGAGATTATTTACAGCTAAAGTACAGTAATGTATGTTGCATAATCATCCAGTTGGGTGGGGCAGTTACAAGGATATAGATCTACAAGTATCCTGTAGCCAGACAGAACTGTATTTGAGATCAGAGGTACTTACTGCAGAGCAATTCGTGGACAGCTAACTCACAATGCCATCAGACTTTATATCTGATGATCTGGTATTCTTTGTAAATGGAAAAAAGGTAAGAAATCTTCCTGAGAAGTTTATCAATACAGTGCTTTTTTTCTAAATAATAATAATAATAATAATAATAATAATAATAATAATATGTTACTGTAGAGTTATTAGAATAGTAAATGTATGAATTTAACAAAAATAATTGTGACTGAACAAATATATACTTAATCAGAGAAAAAGTTGCTCTTATGTGTTTTTTATTCTGTAAAGTTGTAAGTCATATGACCTTTTATAAACATTCACACAGTCAGTCTGTGCAAATATTAACACATTATTTTAATTTTTAAATTAGTAGAAAACATAATTTCAAATGGGTTTAGATTTATTTAAACGGACTATTAAAAAATTAAACAAATCTTCATTATTGTACTGTAGTAGCTTATAACTATGGAAATCTACACTATGATATTTATTCAGGCATGTTTTCCAGTGAAGAATCTTACATTTTACTCCCATCGTTCTTGGAAATTTGTTTCATGTTTGTGAAAATACAACTGATATGAAAGCCCTTATCTTCAGGGAAGCATATTTTAATCAGATTTGCTTAGAAATACTCCAAACATTTTTATTTATTTTTTTTTTATCGCTGACTATGTCACTTATTTACAGATTGTGGAAAAAAATGCAGACCCTGAAATGACCTTGCTTACCTACATAAGAAGAAAATGTATCCTTCTTAAATAGAGGACTTAAAATAATGAATGTGGTCAGTTATTACCAGGAATGCTAGGAATCTGTTTGCTAAGGAATAACACAGAAAAATGCAGATTTTCTATGCTTTCTGAGATTTTTTAGTTTTACACTTGGGGAGGAGCTAAAAGTGGATCAACTGGCAGTTTGAGTTTTTTCAGCAAGTACATTAGGGAGGTGGTGCCATTCCAAAGTCAGACCAATTGTAGCTGGAAAGCTACAGTGAAAGTAACAAACATGATTTATTTGTTTTTTAAAACCGGGAACTATTTGTAATATTGGAAGTAAAAAAAAAAAAAAAGTATGTTTGTTTGTTTTATTGATTAATGGTGCTGGTAAGCATGTAACTTGCTTAGAGTGTAACCATTTTAATTATTTTATTTATTTAGCAGACGCATTTATCCAAAGTGACTGACACATATTACAATTTAACACAAGGTTACAGTTCAAGAATAATCAAAGCTTATAAACTAAAGTATTATAACTAAAACTAAATATTTATAACTAAAAACATACAACATAGAGAGACACAACAAGTGTAACAAGAACAACGACAAATATTTTTAGCCCTTTTATTTTACTTGCGGAATAACGCAGTTTTTTCTTTTTTGTTTATTGGAAAATTTAATTTTTTTTAATTGCGGAAAACTAGGATCTCTGGTTATTACCATAAAGGCCACTCTGTGATACCTAATAATTTCTGGTTCAGACTGACTTAGACACCATGAAGAGCCAGGATGTGTTTTTTTTAATGTATTTTTTTGATAAATGATAATCAGGAATAAGCAATTTTAAGCCTTAATTAAACACAGGAATTGGTGATATAATTTAGAATAGGGTGATTTGTCCAGTTATTCTGTTATGGAATCTGATTGAATGCAGGATAGATTCCTAAATGAGATCCAGTAAAAAAAAAAAAAAAAAAAAAACATCACGTGTTGTATTAATTCATTACCAAATTATTGTGCAACATATTTTGGTTTAACATGTGCTTGGCCTTCACTGTCGTAATTGTACTGAAGCCAATTAAATAGAAAAGTGAATGACCTTCAGTGCAGAGCAGAGTTGTAAACTTCATCCCATGTAAAACATTTATTTTGCAGTCTCATTGGTAAACAATGTGATTCAATGTACAAACTGGTGCTAAAAAATCACATTTCAATGCACTTTCTGTTAACAAAACAAAGATCTTATTTACATTGGAAAAGAATAACAAAACAAAACTTGTTTTTAACAAGAAAACAATTACAGGCACAGTGTCAGAGAGGAGAGAGACACATGAAGTTAATTTTAAAGTACGTTATGGAAGACAGGGCAGTTTGAGATGATCAACATGGAAATAAAGGGTTGCCATGTTTTGTAAAATGTATCAGTGGATCCCCTGAGTGTGAGCTTTATTTTTTATAATTTAAGGAATTGCTTAACATCTCTAATCCAGTGAACATATGACGGTGGGGCAGGTTGCTTCCAACCAAATAGAATGAGGCGTCTAGCCAATAGAGTTGCCAGGTACTGCCCCAAAAAGTGCAATTAGTGGAAAGGGGTCAATACATACTTGTAAGGTCTGAGAAAGGATCTCAAACACAGATGTCCAGAAAGGAGACAACCCAGGACATAGCGGAATTGAAACTGGAACCCACAGGGCTTTCTCCTGTATTTGACCATGTTTTTACAATGCATTTACCTTACTACTCCATGGTCAACTGTAGTTCTTACAATGTTTTACCATAAATATACTTCTTAACATGTATGGGTAATACTATACATTCACTATACCTTTACTGTGAGGTGAGTGACTCAAGGACATTTTAAGATAAGCCAACTATTACAATGTCTAAAGTTCAAATGCAATATGTCAAGCACCCATTAAAGAAACATCCTCACAATGGGAAAACATTTGTGGGTAGTTTTAGAATGACTGCTGAATACTTTTCATTGTTACAGTGCACTGTGCTGTATTGTGTTTTGTCTTCTGACAAGATGTGAGAGGTGAAAGAGTTATCTATATATCTATAGTCTTGTTTAATACGCTCCAGTAGGGGGGTAAAATTTGATTTAAAAATCTTATTGTATGAGTGGGTAACTGAAATACCTAGGTAGGTGAAGCTATTGAGTGCAATTTTGAAGAGGAAATTATCAAGGGGGCACCGGTGGGCTGCCGCATTGATAAGTAAGCGTTCACACATGTTTATATCCATAAAATCTATTAAATTGCAATCAATTACAGCTAAGGCATGGGGGAGAGAGGACATAGGATCAAAGAAGGTCATCTGCATGTAGAGATACCTTCTGCTCTTGACCCCCTTGAATTATACTCTGCACCTCTCGATTTTCATGCAGACAATGAAAGAGGTTCAGTGGCAATTGCAAAGAGGAGGGGTGAGCGAGGGCAACCCTGTCTTGTACCCCAGTGGAGAGGGAAGTATTTAGAATGTGTGTTGTTTGTGCGAGCTGAGGCTGATGGGGAGTTACTGTATATAACAGCTTGATCCAAGAAATTAAATTGTGACCAAAGCCAAACTTGATCAGTGTAGTGAATAAATAATCCCACTCAACACAATCAAATGCCCCCCCCCCCCTCCCCTTGGACATTTTCACAATTTGTTGTGTTACAACTTGAAATCTTGATGCATTTAAATTAGATTTTTTTTCCCCCTTTGATTTACACAACTTACCCAATACTTTCAATGTGTGAAAAAATGACCTGTGTGTGTGTGTGTGTGAAAAAACAAACCAATTAAAAATAAAAAACTGAAAAGTCTTCATAAGATAAGTATTCACCCCCTTTGCTGTGACACTCCTAAATAAGCTCGGGTGCAAACAATTGCCTTCAGAATTCACACGTTAAGTTAAATGGAGTTCCTCTGTGTGCAATAAAAGTGGTTCACATGATTTCAGATTAAATACACCTGTCTCTGTAAGGTCCCACAGTTGGGTAGTGTATTCAAAGCAAAGATACTACAATGAAGACCAAGGAGCTTTCAAAACAACTCTGGGATAAAGTTGTGGAAAGGCACAGTTCAAGGGAAGTGCGTAAAAAGATTTCAGAGGCATTGAATATCCCTTGGATCACAGTCAAGTCGATCATTAAGAAGTGTAAGGTATATGGCACCACCCAGAATCTGCTTAGTGCAGGCTGTCTTCCCAAACTGAGCAGCCGGGTAAGAAGGGTTTTGGTTAGAGAAGCTACCAAGAGGCCAATGACAACTCTAAAAGAACTACAATGTTTCATGGCTGAGATGGGAGAAACTGTCCATGTGTCAACAACAGCTGAGGTACTCCACAAATCTGGCCTGTATGGAAGAGTGGCAAGAAGGAAGCCATTTCTGAAAAAAGCCCATGTACATTCTCGCTTGGAATTTGAAACATGGGAGACTCTGAAAAGATGTGGCAAAAGATTTTGTGGTCCGTGGAAACAAAAATTGAACTATTTGGCCTAAATGTAAAGCGTTATGTCTGGCGCAAACCCAACACAGCACATCACCCAGGTAACACCATCCCTGGTGGTGGCAGCATCATGTTCTGGGGATGCTTTTCATTGGCAGGGACTGGGAAGCTTGTCAGAGTAGAGGGCAACATGGATGGAGCTAAATACAGGCAAATCCTTGAGGAAAACCGGGTTCAGACTGAAAAAACCTAAGACTGGGATGGAGAGTCACCTTTCAGCAGGACAATGGCTCCAAGCACCCAGCCGAAGTGACACTGGAATGGCTTAAAAACAAGAAAGTGAATGTCCTAGAGTGGCCCAGTCAAAGCCCGGACTTGAATCCGATTGAGAATCTGTGGTAAGACTTGAAGATTGCTGTCCACCAACGATCTCTATCCAACTTGACAGAGCTCGAACAATTTTGCCAAGAAGAATTGACAAATATTGCACGATTCAGACATGCAAACCTGGTAGAGACTTACCCCAAAAGACTCAAAGCTGTAATTGCCGCCAAAGGCGGTTTTACCAAGTATTGACTCTGGGGGATGAATACTTATCTAACCAAGACATTTCAGTTTTTTTGTTTTATTTTTCATTAACTGTTGTTTACAAAAATAATTCTCTTGCCTCTTCAAAGTGTTGAGTAAGTTGTGTAAATCAAAGGAGAAAAAAAATCCCATTTAAATGCATCAAGATTTCAGGTTGTAACACAACAAACTGTGAATAAACTGCGAATATTGAAATATGTGTGTCTACCCTGCACAAACCCTGTCTGGTCAGAGGAGATTATGGAGGGGAGAATGGATTCAAGGCAGTGCACTAGGGTCTTAGCAAGAATTTTAAAGTCTGCATTAAGGAGAGTCATAGGGCGGTTCGAGCCACACTTGAGAGGGTCTTTATTCTGTGTCAACAGTAGCGATATGGAGGCTTGGTGCAACATTGGGGGTAAATAAAAAGATTCAGTAAACAGCTCTCAACAACGGAGATAAACTAGAACTAAATGTCTTATAAAATTCTATATGAACCCCATCTGGGCCAGGAGATTCACCACTCTGCATTGATCTAACAGCCTCAGTTATTTCATCTGGGGCTGATTGTACTAAACGGGACCGATCTTGATGCTATGATGTATTGGGTTGCACTAAAAGGATCAGAGCTGATCTTGAGCTCAGTTTCGGCTCAAAATCTGATCCTATTTCGATCATGCTTTAAACCAAGATCAAAGTGGGATCAGAGCTTCATTGAAAGTTTTATAAATGGAGAAATTAAACGTTTTTAGTTTTGAACAAAGGAATAAACAAAATAATGTAATTCCCCCATTTAATACTCAGCTGTGATCCCAATCTGATCCTGCTCTATGGTTGATGGTTGTGAATTAAACAAATGAAACTGTAATATATATTTAACAACGGAGATGTTTGATATACGCCATCAAAATACGTAAAGGAAACTATTTTCACAATTGTTAAAGTAAGCTTTAAATGAGCAATTTGTATTTAGATAATTGATTGACATAACTGTAACTTAATAAACTTTTCAAATATTTTCAGGATTTCTCAAAAATATTTCCCTCGGATTATTATATGAAAATGGAGATACTTTAACGTTTTAGAAAACATTAATATTATCTAAGTAATGGTGCATTTAAAAGTAGCCATAAATACTATATTAAGAAAATATTGATGCATAGAAAACACATTATTACACACGTTTTGTGTGTTGACAAAGTAATATTGCCATTATCATGTTATCGATTTACAATTAAATCATTGGTTTGATCAGATTGAACTCTTTTTTTTTAATGTTTTGGTCAATTCCCTTTTCTTCTTAATGAGCTTATCTTCTCAGACAGCCTCGATCTCCCCCAGTCCGCGACATTTCTCTAGTGGCAGCTAGTATCATAAGTCTTTGATTCAGTTTGCTCAAAATGTATTGATAATTTGCCCTGAACCGATGCTGCAGCTAGCTGTTTGTGTGTGGCTAACTTACCGCTATAAAGAATACAGCATTGTCAGTGTACATGACCGTGAATACTAACATTTATTATAAACTTTTTAGAAGTTGAAAAAAACAACAATCAGATATTTAGTGTACACAATCTGTTTATAGAAGCATTGGATTTTTGAATAATAAATGTAGTAGTTGCTTCTAATAGTTTCCAGTATGGACGGGATTTATGTTGTTTTAAATGTACTTGATATTCTTACATTCAGAGTCTTTAAACGCTGAGCCATGAATATTCGTTTCTCATCTTTGCAAACAATTATACAACAACTGGACAGTGCTGTCTGATTGTTTTCAATTGATGTCAGTCATTCTGTTATTACTCAACAATGGGACAGCAAATAAACCACTGCTTACTGATCAAATACTTTACAGGGATGCTTGAGCTCTGCTCTCAAAAAGTGCATTCTTCCAGTGGACTACATTCCAAAGACAATTCATAAATATAGTTGTTGCAATAAGTTGCAGAAAAATAGTGATAATTGCATTGCAGGGACCTATTCCTTAGTAAAAATGGAACTCCCTCATTCAATAAATTCCCTTGCCCCAGGCTTTATTGACTCGAGTTCTATTGTTACTTCATAACACAGCACAGAAATACTACTATCCCTTTTTTATATAACTTCCATTAATTAAAGTTATTTCTACTTCAGATATTGTAGTTTCAGAATTATACATTTCCGATGCCTTAAGGTATACCTATTGCAAGGGGTATATGTCTGTTTTTTTAATTTATTTTTTAAACACATGTTTATTATGTAAAGCAAAACTTAACTGCTATACCAGAGAACTGGACTCTTTATCAGTGCTTAGTGGTTAAGTCACTGATGAGCCAGTCCAGCCCATTCTCTCTCCACACTATCACTGACTTCTCACGTGATTGGTACAGGGTAAGGTTTAATAAACTTAACAAGGGCAGAACTTTGTACTAGTTTGGAAAAAAAACAAAAAAACCCAACAAAAATATGTTAATGATTAAAACTGAAAACAAGGACACATTAACAAATGTTTGAATTTTCATTAATGGTTAGTTGAGGTGTCAGTAGCTTCCTATTATAATTGATTTTTTTCATTCTCAGTGGTTCTTATTACAATAACTAAAATATTGTGTATTATATATATATATATATATATATATATATATATATATATATATATATATATATATATATATATATATATATATAGTACTGTGCAAAAGTTTTAGGCAGGTGTGAAAAAATGCTGTAAAGTAAGAATGCTTTCAAAAATAGACATGTTAATAGTTTATATTTATCAATTAACAAAATGCAAAGTGAGTGAACAGAAGAAAAATCTACATCAAATCAATATTTGGTGTGACCACCCTTTGCCTTCAAAACAGCATCAGTTCTTCTAGGTACACTTGCACACAGTTTTTGAAGGAACTTGGCAGGTAGGTTGGCCCAAACATCTTGGAGAACTAACCACAGTTCTTCTGTGGATTTAGGCAGCCTCAGTTGCTTCTCTCTCTTCATGTAATCCCAGACAGACTCGATGATGTTGAGATCAGGGCTCTGTGGGGGCCATACCATCACTTCCAGGACTCCTTGTTCTTCTTTACGCTGAAGATAGTTCTTAATGACTTTCACTGTATGTTTGGGGTCATTGTCATGCTGCAGAATAAATTTGGGGCCAATCAGATGCCTCCCTGATGGTATTGCATGATGGATAAGTATCTGCCTGTACTTCTCAGCATTGAGGAGACCATTAATTCTGACCAAATCCCCAACTCCATTTGCAGAAATGCAGCCCCAAACTTGCAAGGAACCTCCACCATGCTTCACTGTTGCCTGCAGACACTCATTCGTGTACCGCTCTCCAGCCCTTCGGCGAACAAACTGCCTTCTGCTACAGCCAAATATTTCAAATTTTGACTCATCAGTCCAGAGCACCTGCTGCCATTTTTCTGCACCCCAGTTCCTGTGTTTTCGTGCATAGTTGAGTCACTTGGCCTTGTTTCCACGTTGGAGGTATGGCTTTTTGGCCGCAAGTCTTCCATGAAGGCCACTTCTGACCAGACTTCTCTGGACAGTAGATGGGTGTACCAGGGTCCCACTGTTTTCTGCCAATTCTGAGCTGATGGCACTGCTGGACATCTTCCGATTGCGAAGGGAAGTAAGCATGATGTGTCTTTCATCTGCTGCAGTAAGTTTCCTTGGCCGACCACTGCGTCTACGGTCCTCAACGTTGCCCGTTTCTTTGTGCTTCTTCAAAAGAGCTTGGACAGCACATCTGGAAACCCCTGTCTGCCTTGAAATTTCTGCCTGGGAGAGACCTTGCTGATGCAGTATAACTACCTTGTGTCTTGTTGCTGTGCTCAGTCTTGCCATGGTGTATGACTTTTGACAGTAAACTGTCTTCAGCAACCTCACCTTGTTAGCTGAGTTTGGCTGTTCCTCACCCAGTTTTATTCCTCCTACACAGCTGTTTCTGTTTCAGTTAATGATTGTGTTTCAACCTACATATTGAATTGATGATCATTAGCACCTGTTTGGTATAATTGTTTAATCATACACCTGACTATATGCCTACAAAATCCCTGACTTTGTGCAAGTGTACCTAGAAGAATTGATGCTGCTTTGAAGGCAAAGGGTGGTCACACCAACTATGGATCTGATTTAGATTTTTCTTCTGTTCACTCACTTTGCATTTAGTTAATTGATAAATATAAACTATTAACATGTCTATTTTTGAAAGCATTCTTACTTTACAGCATTTTTTCACACCTGCCTAAAACTTTTGCACAGTACTGTATATATATATATATATATATATATATATATATATATATATATAATCTAAAATATATATATATATGCGATATCTATAAACAGACGATGCGATGATCAATAAACATTACACTATGTAACATAATTTTTGTTCCTGGGTAGTAAGTGTTATTTAAATTTACAGTATAATCATAAATCTCGAAAAACTACTCACTTCTAATTCTTTTGTAGTCATTTTTGTATTTAGTATAAATACATGTTAATTTGGATTCATATGTTGTTTTTTTCTGACTTTATGTGAACGAAAAGACAAAAAAGCGCCTGTTTTCTCATTGGAAATAGTGATATTTTGAAATTTACCTGTCCTGGTCACAAAAGCAAAGTTTGTGGGGAATAATAGCCATTTATATACTTTTGAGGCATAAGCAATTAGGAAATAACACTTACTACCCAGGAACAAAAAAAAAAAAAAAAAAAATTGTTACACGGTGTTATCCAGATGCAATGGTGTTTTATTTTTACAATTCAAAGTCTGATGACAAAACTAGAAAACAATAAAGATAACAGGCAATACAGTGTTGTGTATTGCTCTGTTTGATCCACGGGTTGGTCTGAAATAATAGCCCCCAATATTTAAACACCCACATGTAACATAAACACAATAAGAAGTCCACAGTGAGTGTTATAGTACTCGTGGTGCAAATACAGTTAATCGTGAACAAAGGTGCAGAGTTGTCCAGGTATGTGCTGGCCTTTAGCGACAGCTCCGGATCGTGTTAGCCATCTAATAACAACAAACAAACATGATAAAAACAAACAAAACACGATAACAGTACAGGTTTTCCTTCCGGTTCAGCATTAACCGTACAAAGGAACAGATCACTTCGCTACGTCCCCTTCTGAACCATCAATTATGACCCCTTGGTTAACGAGTGCAACCGCTCCTTCAAAACATGGCTGCCACACCGCTTCCCTTCCGGGTCGATGATTTAGTGTACTGTAGCTCCACCCCCTTTCTAGTTGGCCGACTTCGGTCTAACCACGGGGATGAATTGTCTATGCATCCAGTCCAGGGAACTCTGTTCCCTTCACACAACACCCTCACAGGTCACAAAGGAGATTAATCACCAAGAATCTGTCTCAGTCTTTTGTCACAGTAACATTAAATTATCTTTATATTAGTAAGTGCCTATAGATGCAAGCATCATCTTGTGGACATTTACAATGTTTTTAATGTTTTGTTATAGTGGAACACAAAATGCTTTAAGATCACTGCAGATATCCAGCCATTTCTTTAACCTCTATCAGTGGGTCTGACTGGAACCAAACTTGGCTGTGGAGAAGGAGGATGTGGTGCCTGCACTGTGATGATCTCCAAGTATGATCACTTTCAGAAGAAGATACTGTATCCTTTATATTCAGTTTAACCTGTGGCTTTCAGTGTGCCTGCCTGTTGTACCTGTCAGCTGTGTGGCTGGTGGTAAAAGGTATTTTGAAGGGGGCACACATGCAGGTATTTGGAAGACATCATATAAGATTGCATGCTATTGTTAAATTGTATGGCATTATGATAATATTTTGGTTGTGTTCCCCCCATAAAAACAAGCATTTGTTAGCTTTACCTCTATATGCATCTCTCCCTTTCCCATCATCATTTACAAACAATTAGTAATTGCTGTTTTAAAATAATACATCACATACCAGTACATGTTACTCAGGAAGTGCAGTTTCATTACAAACAGTAACTTCAGTTTAAGAATGTGAAAGCAGACTGTCAAGGCCTCTGTAGTCTACTATTTTTGTTTCTTCTTAGCACTACTCTAGTGTTGAGAATCTTTAACAGTCTTTAACAGTCACTATTCCATTAATGCCTGCTTGGCCCCAGTTTGTTCTCTCCATCACACAGCTGTCACCACTGTGGAAGGAATTGGTAGTGTTACCAGTAGGCTTCATCCAGTCCAGGTAAACATTGCATTTTTTTTTCATTCATTTGTATCTGAAGAATGTAATTGTCTAGTTCAACACAACTGGTAGCAGTGGGTGAACAAATTGTCATATGGAATAGAACCCAAATTGAATGTTTACATGCAGCAATATATAATGAATAAAATGATCTATTTAGGAGAGAATAGCCAAAGCCCATGGCTCTCAGTGTGGATTCTGCACCCCAGGAATTGTCATGTCCATGTACTCCCTCCTGCGGAATACTCCACAGCCTGCCATGGAGGAAATCGAGGAGGCTTTCCAAGGTTTGTGACCCAGTTTTGTGATACACAATAAACTGAAAACAATTTATAGAAAGGTTGAAAAATATTTCAGGGATATTCTGGTAGGGTGTGGGTAGTCACTGACACAGGACACAGAAAGCGTGTTGTCCGTGGCATGGCTACCAACGATGGTATTCAGGTCCTCTGGAGGACCACGTTAGGGTACATGGTTGGTTGCAGGTGCTCAAAGAATCATGAAAAACAAAAAGGCGAAAAAGGGAAAATAAAACACAGTAATGAAAACCTCAAAATAAAGGTGTTCCCCACTCTCTCTATTTCTTTAGTTTCTTCTCTTTGGGTTTCTTTTATTTTCTTTTTTCCGTCCGTCCACAATCTTGACGAGCAGCTCTTCCTCTAGCTTGTTTGTAGGTATAGAGGGAACAACAAAGCTTTAATTTATTGGCCCAGCAATCCCCCCCAAGGCCTGCCTCCCAGCCACTCAGAGAAAGGGAAAGCACACACACCCTCTTCCCCACCTCTCTGTGTCACTGCCATGACTGACAAGAGGATCCCATGGGGCTGCTGCCCTCTTCCTGTCAGACGGCCAGTCCTGGTCTCCCCTGTTACAGATATGTTTCTAAATTTTCTATAAATTGCTGTCAGTTATTCAACACAGAACAATATACGTCATTGATTATCACATTTATTCAGATACTAACTCATACCATTGAAATGCCATACCATTCCCATTTAGATTTCGAAATGTCACATTTTTCAATTGTTGTCAGTTTTTATAAAGTATATGGAAAACCATAAAGTGGATTGTTATTTATATAGGGTGCTGCAAAACTTTTGGCCATAGCTGTATGATATTTACAAAATAAGGCCCAGTGCTCTGACCAGTTCTGTAGTGTCTTTTCATTCTAATGGAAAAAGAAAACTGTTGGTGTTCAATAAATCAACCCCCTCTTACATAAATTATTTTTATTGCATGCATATGGTACATATTGTTTGACTTTTAAAGCTGTTTTGAATTTGGCACCAGAACCGAAGAGAATCGGTTTCACTGTAAGTAAAACATGATATAATTGAATTTTTATTTTAATTTTTAACAGAGTTTTATTTTTTACAGGGAACTTGTGCCGCTGTACTGGATATATGCCTATTTTGGATGGATACAAGACATTTGCCAATGTACGTTATTAGAATCAGTTCCCTTTCAATTCGAAGACGACCAACAACAATACTTTTGGGATATGCCTGCCACAGGTCATATATTTACTGAGCATTTTATGTCAGAGCTACCGATAGGCCCCACTGGAGAGTGACGTCCTCGGTCCTGCCTACCGAGGAAATAAGTAATCATTCCGCAGAGATTATATTCTCTTTTGCTTCTCCAGTTGCATGATTGTTTGTTGTAAAAGAGCTCTCACTTTGAGTTTTTCTGCTAATTCCAATGCAATTTATTGCTGAAAGTCGGCTTGCCACTTCCCCGGAATCAGAAACTTGGCTTCTGAGGACTGAGCTGAAGTGCTGTGCAACTGCTGTCCATAAGAAAAAACAAAAAACAAAAAAACAGCCTACATTACTTGGCGACTGCAGTCTGCTGTCTGCTTTCTAACCTACAGCATCTGCTGTCTGTTTTTCCTCTGCTTTTTGCAGCTATAAATAAATAAATAAATAAATAACAATAACAAAGAGAGAAAAGAGAGACAATTCCTCCACTGGAACCCGGCTCTGCAGCACCCACTACTGAGTCGACGTCGCTGGGCTGACTTTGCCCTCCCACTCGGTGTACCCCACTCTACAGCTTCTGCTGTGTGTGAGTGTGTGTGTTGTTTAAATAAAAAATGTATTTAAATAATAAAATTATTTAAAAAAAATAATAATAACATTAATAATATAATCTGAATATAGGTCTGAATAGCCCACTGTAGAGTTGACTTGCATACTTTGACCACCCACCTTGGTTCAAAATAAAAAAAAACAAATTAAAAGATCTCTCTTTCTTTGTCCACGCTGCTGTGAGCTATGTGCTGCTCCGGTTGGGTGACTGCACGCGGTCCAGACTAGACACCCGGACCAGTAACCTCGTTGCTTATGCCCCTGTTGCTCGGTGCCTGCAGTGCCCTCGGTACCATTGGTGCTTTGGTACCCCCAGTGCCAGAGAGCATCGGTGCCTTCGGTTCTCTTGGTGCTCCATAGCCTCAGCGCCTTGGTACTTCGGTGCTTTCGGTGCACAGTGTGTCAAGATCTTGGGAATGCAGCACGCCTCCACCGCCCTAGGAGATGAGATGTTCTACTGGATCAGTGCAGGATCCCAGCCTTGGACCCTGCGCAGGATGCTCGCAGAGTTTACGGGAGCAGCTTCCTCAGCCTGAGCCGGTAACCTCAGAGCTATGCTTGGTCTCCGGTACGCTGCTAAAAATTTCAGGGCTTCAAGGGGAGGTCCTGGACAGAAGCCTGGCAGGTCTCAGTGGGAGATACCACTGAGAGCGGAAGGCGTCTCGACAGGTGGCTGCGATGCGCTGGCATCCACCGTAACTACAGTAACCCGGACAGTTCTGATCTCCACTGCGCTGAACGGTGACCTGAGTCACCGTCTACAGGCTTCTGCGTCAACTAATATCTGTGGCCGCCCACAAGGATGGGGGAAAGCCAGACATGGGGCCCTATGCAGCAGCACTGGGAGACATTATCCACAGAACCGCCCTAGACCCCCTCAAGACAGGTTTCACCCCAGCCTCAGCAGCCACAGCAGGGCCCCTGAAGACTTGCGGCCTCAGACCCACCCCTTCTCACAACACCAGCTACAATACTGGCGCAATTGCATTAAGAGATATACTTCCACTCGGGACCTCCTCCCTTGAGCTCTCTAGGTCTTGGTCCTCAGGCAAGAAGTCAAAACATTACTTCTCAAGCAAGTCATCCGCCTAGTAGAACACACCTCTCAAAAAGAGGGGTTCTACTCAAGATAGCTGATCCTTACTCCAAAATTGCGTTTAACATCACTGATCATTTATTTATTTTTAACATTATTCAATATTGTTAAACATTCATTATATAACAGTTCATTTTCAAACTCCAAAGCAGCATAAGCTATATACAGTAAGTTTTTTTTCAAAGTGCACAATTCATTTACAGGCGGATACAAGGTGTCATGTTTTTTTGTTTGATTGTTTGTTTGTTTTTTTTGCACATTGAATACACAGAGGGGGTACTTACAAAGAATTATCAAAACTGATTCGCTGGTAGGATGGGACCAGCAAATCAGTTGTTAGTTAACATGAGCAGGAAAACAAGAGCACGTCCACTGTTTGTCTGGGAGATATACTGTAAATAGCAAGTTGTTCAACGCAGTTTCATTGATAAACTTAAATAATTTTATTAACTATGTGCATTACAAAAATTATTATTTAATTGATTATCCAGTATTTATATCCATGTATATAATGAGGAATGGAATTGATCGAAAAATAGATTTTTGATTTAATCGTAGCAGCCCTAGTACACACTAATGATTTTACCCTTATTTGGAGAGAAAAGCGTCTGTTCTTCTTCCAGCCACATTTAGGGAGTATGCGACTATAAGTGGAGGTATTTTCAAAAATGGTGTATGACCAAAGGTCATGGTCCCAGCTATTGCCCTATAGCAACTATTTTACTATTTTACTGGAAGCAGGCAGGTCCCCCTATGCTGAAACTGTACCTAGCAGCTATATCTGCATGACATGTCTTCATTGACTCCGTTTCCTGGGCAACCTGTTTTCTAAAGGGTGCATGGCAGCTAAGTCCTCCTATAAAGGACATCCTCCTCAAGTGGAGTCTAGATGTGGTATTGGAGGCTCTCACTAAGGCCCCGTTTGAGCCTATACATTCCATAAAGTTGAAATATCTCTCTGAAGACACCCTTTTTGTTAGCCATCACCTCCGCTAAGTGGGTTAGTGAGCTATAGGCTCTGTCAGTGCAGTTCTTGTATGCGTGTTTGTGATGATGGAAACGGGATTGTTATGCACTAACCCTGCTCTCCTCCCTAAGTTAGTTACGGCTTTCACTTGAATCAATCAGTGGAACTTTCTATCACCTTCCTTTTTCTTTGGAGGAGGATCGGATATTGAATTTCCTCAGCCTATTTTGGGCATTGAGATGTTATGTGAATTAAACAAGTGCACTGCGTCAGTCTGACCAGCTCCTCGTCTGTCATGGTGAAAAGACTCTCGGTCAAGCCCTTTCAAAGCAGCGACTGTCCAACTGGATTGTGGACACAGTTTTGACTGCATATACTAATTCTGGCCTACCCCCACCCTCTACCAGAGGAGTGGCTACGTTATGAGGCTACGCCTCATTGACTGATATCTGCACTGCAGCTAGCTGGGCTACTCCACATACATTCACCAGAGTCTACCGACTTAATGTGGTAGATCCCTTTACGCCTTCATTAGGCACAAGAGTGCTTTCCCAAAAGTTGTTGGTCATCTTTGAATTGGAAGAGAGCGATAGATCACAGATGTAACCCCGTTTCCCTGAACGAGAAGATGACCAACAAACCTTGCGTAGTCACATCACTCACATTCGCGGGTTCGATTCAGAAGAGAATGTAATCGCCGCGTAGTGACTATTTAATCCCTCGGTAGGTGGGACCGAGGATATCACTCCCCAGAGGGGCCTATCAACATCGCTGACATAAAATGCTCAGTAAATACCTGACCTGTGGCAGGCATATCCTAAAAGTATTGTTGTTAGTCATCTTCTCTTTAGGGAACCGGGGTTACGTCCGTAATCTATCATTCCCTTTCAATATGAAGAATTTTGATATGTAAATCTACACAAAAAAACACATTTTAAAATTAAATTGCCTATTACTATTACCTGTACAGAGTAATCACAAGCCCACGTTTTTGCTTAACTGGGTTATCTCTCAAATGAAATCCCTGATACGTAATTTATAATATGTAAAAGATTAATCTCTCTGTCATCCAAAAATGTATGTTTCTGGGAAACTAAATGTCCACCATGAAGGAATTTCAAGCAGTAATCATTAAACAATCCATCCAGAAGAACTTAAGTTTTTTTTCCATGAAATGTAGTTCTTTCTTAATCTTGCTGGCACTTTATAACCCTGTTTATGCCAGTTTATGCCTTTGACTAGATAAATGGCTGCAATTTGGTTAAGTGTCCTGAGCAAGAGACGAGAGTGTAGTAAGAGAACATGAGCCTAGTTTAATGATAAGGAAGTTCTATTGTAACACAAGTCATTTTATCTTTCACTCAGGGAGGAATATATTAGTTAAAATCCTGCTAGTTAGTCCAGTAACAGGACAAAATATATAAATGTTTTAAAAAAAATACATAAATGGGGGAATTAAATTATAGTTTATAAAATCCAAAAGGTTGTTGATAATGTTATCCCAAGTTACTATATGAAACTAGAAGACACAAATTGCAGCAAATAGATTGGGATCATTATTCTTCAGCAAAATAATTGGTTATAGCTAAGAAGATAGTTTCATACATCTTACTATTAGGATTTAATTTTAGAATCTAACACTCAAGATCAATAAAATAGATGCTGTTGTCAATTAGCAGTCTCGTGAGGGAAGCTTGTATAGGTTTGCAAATGAGAAGCTGACGCTATCTCTACAACTGCTAATATCTTAACAACTGTAAATATCTTTAACTATTGAAATGTATACCTTGTTCAACTGCATTTTAATAAATTGCATTCTGTAATTTCTAGAATTCGGGTTGTTGTGGCAGTAAAGGAAAACAGAACGGCTGCTGTTTGAACAAAGAGGAAACAGATGAGGTAAGTAAACTAAATACAGTTACTATGTTTTTTATTGATCAGCGCTTGTTCGTATATGACTTTGTACCATGCTTGTGCAGTGCTAACAAGAAATGTTGGCTATTTCAACATCAACACAATACTTGAGCTGTTTATGCATTTCTGCAATTGAGTGACATTCAGTTGGAAAACTCAATAATGCCAAATTAAGAAATACGAGAAAATTGCTAAATGCAATGACTAATTATTCAGCTCATTGACACTGTCATTGAATTATTTAATTTCTTTTAGTATATCATAAAACTTTCAATTACTTCTTAAAACTGTTAATTGGCTGCTGAATCTTTTGAGTATCCATAGGTTACTGTGGTTTTCCTAACAAAATACTTCCATTGACTGAGTAGGTCTCACGTGTGCTGTTTTTTTCATAATATATCTAGTACTGTACTAGGCCAAAGAAAGATCCTAGTTTGCATGCTTCAAGAAGGTATTTATACATACACTTCCTTGGTCATTTCACTCAGGGGATTACATTCTCTCAAATCCCTTCAATGCCTTCTTTTCTGTCCTTAACTAAACTGATGCTTCCCCTAATAACTGACCTGAGGTGAAATGACCTAGGAACTGCAAGTGTAACATGATTACTGACAGTAATTTAACAGTATTGAACTGAACTATCATAATATATACATAATACTTGCCCTCAGTTTAATGCTTTTTACAGACAGATCCACCACAATATTTTATTTTATTCCAGATGTATTTACAAGCTCGATTATATGATCCATCAGAGTTCAAACCCATTGATCCTACACAGGAGCCTATTTTTCCACCAGAACTACTGGTATGTACTTGTCTGCTTATATCTTTAAATTTTGAAGTTCTTTTTTTAGATATTAAATTAGTTAAAAGTATTTCCCTCTATTGTGGAATAACACTTTTCTTCAAGTCCCTTGGCTATTTGCATTTTTAGTTTTACCATTGCAATTTGGTTTAAAATACACCAGGAAATGGCCAGTGAAATGGCCAGTGAAAACTATGCTGCTAATAATAAATACAAAAATACACGTTTGAGAATTGTTTATCACTCTTTTCAGCTACAATAAGTGCTTTTCTAAGCTTTCCAACTGAAAAGCACTTATCATACAATTACAGGTGGGGAGCAAAAAAATAACCTCAGGAATTGAGAATAGAAGTGCTTTGTGAGTACATGGTTTTCCCCTTGGCTCGCAGAGAGCTGCGGCTGGGCCTCTAAGACTGGGAAGTGAGCTTCACTTACCACAGAGAGGGATCGTTGCAGAGGTGGAGCAGCGCAGTGGGAGGGGAGGACAGAGAACAAGAGCATGGCTTGGGGTTTAAATAGTGAGACTGGCAGAGATTATTGACAGGACAGAAAGGGGGAGGAGCCTGTCAGATTTTGTACGTACTTCTTTTATTGCTCTGAGCACACTCTTAAACTCAGGGGAGACATTTAAGGAGGACAGATGTTTTGGACTCCTGTAGTGGATTGTTCATGCATTGGGCTTGCAACGTATCCAGACATTGTTTTAATAATCAAGAAAATCACACAGGCTCATTTAAAGCCATTTGAAGCAATAGGCAGTCTGAACAATCCAGTGCCTTTACATGTTTAATAGCACTAATACTTTTATAAAGTAATACAAACATAGTTATGTGAACCCCAATCATAATTATGGAAATTCCATAGTTTTACCATGATAGCCTTCTTGAATCAAAAATCTTTTCTTAAATATCCAATAGGGTTTATATTAACCAATTCCATATCTTTTGAAACAAAATGATGTATGAATTAGACAAACAATGAGTAATTAAGATTCAGGGTATGTGAAAAAGTAAGTGAACCCCTGATTTTATCAGCTCAATTAAGGGGATAATTAGAATCAGGTGTTAACATTTGCTCAGTTTTTGTAATTTAAATTGTTATTCTGCTCATAATTTGATACAATAACATTTCTACTGTATTCTTCAAAACACAGTACAATTATTACAATATTCTGACAGTGTCAATTAATACTGAACTTCTCTAATTTTCAACTGTAATATGTTCTTTCAACAATAATAATTTTATTTGTATAACAGTTTAACTTTGTGATTTTATAACATGCATTTCTAATTCAGATACTTCAATATAGCAATCTCTTTTATAAATTGTAATTTTACTTTACTTCATTGATATACACAGAAAGCAAGAGGTTAATTTTTTTAATTAGGCACCTGCTTCACAGCAAATGCAACCTTGAATATTAAAACTTAGGACTTATATACTTTGACATAACCACAAACCTATTCTAATTCAATTGTTTGAGTCTAATTTAAAAAGATACTTTTGCCTGATAAGGGAGGTTTGGAACCTTCAGCAGGTTGACTGACCTTTTGATACCAGGACCTCTCTTTTTCAGACCTTACACAGACTTATTCAAAAGGATACAAAATACAGGATCCTACAACATTACTATTAGCAATGTATTTAATTCTATATCATCCAATCCATATCCATAACTTGTTCCCAGCAAGATTCAAATTCTCCTTCTGGCTCAGCTTGAAGTGGCTCTGTGAACACCACAACAGGCCTGTGCATCCAGTGTTTTAAATCACAGGTGTGGGCAACCAGGGTCTCCACTTGATACTGTGACACTTGTACATGTTTGGCAGTAACACCCTCCTCACATTCTAGCACACCTACATGAGCCCACTTTACTGGATGATAACTTTCACAGCTCACACATTCAATTCTTTTCACACTATCTGGGTCCATATTTAATTGTGGAAATGATATTCTTTCAGGGCCACTACATTCAAATAGAACTTGACAGTGCCTGACCAAGTGACTACAGGCCGGGCAAGGTTTGTCATTGCTAATCTGCCCCGGCACTTATCACATCCACATTTTACAAAAGGATTGCTTTTGACCTCTCTTCAGAATCACTTATCTACCAGAAGCAATGGTTCTGGATCTATAACTGTTTCCTTGATACATTTCATGTTGTTCACAGAGGGTCATTTTAGGAGATACCCCTTCCATCCAGAATACAGGTGTGGGCCAAAATTAACTGCCATGCAAAAGGATCTAATGACTTATAGCATATAAGGGATGTGCCAGAACCTCCTGTGACAAGCCCTAGCTCCTGCCCCCTCAATCAAGCCCATGGCTACTATAATGCATAGCACAAAGATAAATGAAATCCTGTCTAGAATAACTTAAATGATAGTGTACTGTTTTTTCATCTTTCATTAAGGTTATCCATAATGATGAAGCTTTTTGAGGAATCAACAAATACTTTCAAAAAGTTACGCCAGTTTATTTCCTATATATGCCTGAATCATGATTTTTTTTTTTTTATTCAGTTATTTGACAGGTTGCCATCAAAGCAGCTGCAGTTCAAAGGTGAACGGATGGTGTGGATTCAACCCTGCTCTCTTAGTGGACTGCTGTCTCTAAAAGCAGAGTACCCTGATGCCAAGCTTGTGGTTGGGAACACAGAAATTGGTAAGCAAGTGCTTTTTACATATACAGGTGCCATAATGTACAAATATTTCCAGTGGTTCCTTCTACTGCTGGTGGTGGATATATGACACCCTGAGAACAGGTGTAAAGTTTAACAGGGAATACCTGTATGTTTATTTTTTGGCTTTCAGACAGTTACATGTTTTGACCCTGAAAACAGATGAAATGATCTAGAAAGTGAAGCAGCAACACAGTTCCTGAGAATAAGGAGTCATTTTCTTTAACTTAATGTAGTACTATGCAGCATATCAAGTTTTAAAATGAAAATACATACTTAAAAATGTTAATTCTAAACTGCAAATGATTAACCTGTGTTGCAAACAGAAGTGCTGACAGTCAGGGCATGTGGGATTACTTTGTTAGTAACAACCACTTTAAGTGTGTTACAGAATTACAGCAGAATGTAATTGTTCTCACACACACCTAGTTTCCTGCAGTGAAACATACAAGATGAAGTCTTGAAAGCTGACGTGTCCCAGTTTTGCATGGTTTAAAAGTAGGCTTGCCAGCATTCTGTTTTCAATCTTCTATTCACTATGTATATCTCACATGTGCAGTTGGAATTCAAAACTGGTGAGACAGGTTCATCTAAAATAACTTCTCTCAGACATTGTTGGTTGGTATAACACAAATCCACCAAATTGTTTTTAAAAATGAACTGCTTCCATTCTCTGTCTGACACACATGGCAATTTACCCTAAACTAATAGAGCAGCACAGCAATGATCTTAATAGCTGAAGTAGGAGTAGTACAAAAGACAACACTCTGAACAAGCATCTCCTGTGACAGGTACTTATATGAATCAATAGTGTCTCCAAAAAAATGAAATGAAGACTTTAAACTCTGCAGGTATCATATACAGCCATGCCTGGCTGCCATTTTGTAGGTTTTCCTTGTGGTAGTGATATGTCCAATGCTTGTGAATGAATTACCTTCAAAGTATGTTTTCGCTTTATAAATAAATTAGCTTTTCAATAAAATCTCTCTCAATCTGAACATCTCTCTTTATCGCTACATCTCAATTAAAACCAATGTAATTGTTTTTTGTGGATGTAGTGCAGGGTTTCCACTATAGAGTTCACAACCACTTGAACCATTTTTGTATGGTAAAAAACGTACCTGATTTTATGTTAGTGTTCCAAGGTGGAGGCTGAATCTGTAATTTCCTGCTCTGTGGAGACTGCATATTTTTACTTTTGTAAATTAGATATTACATTTCATTAGAAAACTATTCAGTACCATCAGCTAATCAGCTTCCAGTTCCAACGGCCTCTAATAGATGGTAGATGCCTGCTGGAACGTCTCAGCACCAACTGTGAATCAAATTTAAAATCAATCCACGCAAGTGCTGCCTTTTTCTTTTTGACTTGCTGTATTTTAAGCATAGTTCACATCTATTGGACAATAAATACTAAACAAAGACACAATTGGTTCAAATAAATTTTAAATCCACCAAAACCAGGTCAACTCGACTGCCACACAGATACAGCATCTTTCAAAAACTATTACAGTTCAGTAATATTGCTACATTCTTATATAGATTCAGGAGAGACAGGCTGGGATGAAAGTAGAAACATGGTGAGTTAGGAGGCATGTTACAGTGATATTTAATGAGAGATTCTATTGGTAGTTCAGACTCCATTGGACACAAACTGTTCAGTAATTGCTCTGTTCATTCCTCAGGGAATGTCCAGATTATAAATAGGGGTTTTAAACCTTAACAAAATAATAACAAAAAAACTAATTGTACTAATTGTTTTTTATTTAAAAAATTTCCATTACTATTTTCTTAGAATGTCTTTACTCAGAGGAAAGGTACCCAATGAATCAGTACAAGTTCAAGGTTTTAAGGTGTTTTTTTTTTTTAAGAAAACAATGGTAAAAATAATTTTCTAACAGCGATAGTGCCCTCTTGATGATGTCTCTACCGTGTGATAGTTGACCTTGACTTTCGTTAGCACCCTTACCTGCTGGGGATGCATAACTCCCGTCGCGGTCAAATATCACACGGTAGAGCCATCATTGATGGGCACCATCGCTTAAACAGTCCCTATCCCAATTAACAATAAATAAATAAATAAATACATACATACATACATACATAAAATGCTGTGTGGACAAAGCCAATAATAGCCATTTTATTTCAGTTGTGTCTCTATGATTGCAGTATCATTATAGCATCCTTATAAAGTGTGGTAAAGCATACCATGATACAATCTTAGGAAAAGCATGGGAAACTACCAATATGTATGGTAAAGCCCTGTAAAAAGACCTGGTTAACATTGATAAAGTGTGGTAAAAGCAATAGAAAGGCACAGTAAGCTACAGAATTACAGAGCAAATACATGTACTATAATAAACTTGCACAGTACTGTTTCAGGGAAAAGTATTCCTATTCCAAATCAACCATGTTTGACACTTGTGTTGTTGTTGTTGTTTAAATTACAGAATAATTCATATTTATTGTTTTGTTCTTTTTGTCAAGGAATTGAAATTAAATATAAGAACATGCTGTATCCAGTGATTCTAGCCCCAGCATATATTTCAGAACTGAACATTGTCCAGCACACTGAAGAAGGTAACTGATACAAACACTGAGACCACAGTATCCTGGGCCCCAATCGCTAGGACATTTTAAAAATGGGGGCCAAGCTAGCTCCATTTATGTTTTCAAAGATTGACTCATTATGAAGTGGTTTGCTCAATCTTGCTTTAGCATTATCAGAAATGAATAAGTTCTTGAATTAATATAAATTATTATTTATTATATATTTTTATGTTAAACATTTACAAACCAGGAAAATGTCATTAAAAGTAGACAAATATTAATTCTCGCACACATTCCTCATTGGTCAGTCATTACATATACATCCATAAAAATAAAGTATTTTTGTGCAGCTTTTGTAAACATTATTTCAGAAAGAAAAAAAAATGTTTGGAAGATAGTTAAGTGGGGACTAAAAAAGAAGGTCCAAACCGTCGATCAAGTCCCCCGGAGTTAATTCAAATGTTGCTTTTAGGTATTATATTTGGAGCTGCCTGCACATTGACTCTGATTGGAGATGTCCTTCGGAAAGCAGTGTCTGAACTCCCAAAGCACAAGACCGAAGTGTTTCAAGCTGTTTTGGAGCAACTGAGGTGGTTTGCTGGGCAGCAAATCAGAAACGTTGCAGTAAGTACAGCATTTAAAAAGAAACAGTTTAAATTTCTGGGGATTGTTTTTTTTTTTAAGCCATAAGATTTTCAGCAACCTGTTTGTGATTTTGTTTTGAACAAATGTTATGCATTGTAACTGTATGAAGCAGCTATTTATTAGCTGTAAGCGTATACCCTGAACTTAGTGACCCATTTTATTTGGCTGGACAACAGGTTGTCCCTGTTCAGATACAAGTTGGATTAGGTATTTTATGTCTTTCCTTAAGCTAAGAATGATTCAAGTTCAGCGAGTCAATTAAAAAAAATATAAATGCGTGGCATGATGTGGACCAAGTCCATTCTCGTGTGCACTTTTCATGCCTTCTACTTTTATTATTTGAATAAGACATTGTTTTTTGTTTTCTTTTCAAAACAATACATGTGCATGTTCTTCAATATGTATATTCTAGAAAAAAAACAAAAATAACAATTACCAAGATTTTTGATAGTGTGTGCATTACAGTGAATATTGATACGGATGTACTTCATGCTTTTGTTTTGCGCATGTTTCACCTTTTCTCAACGTAATGTTTAGTCTCTTACTTGCCATTTGAACATTAATATCATTATACATCTCCCATGCATCCAAACACCCCAGTTTTCTTTACTAATATTTGCAGTAAACTCCAGTTTAATTTCCTGTTTCACCAAAAAATGTCCTGTGACAGGATAGCCGATGTGGTGACGTCAGGCCAGAATGCAGGAACAAAACACAGAGGCAGTACTGCAGGGCAAAAGATGCTGCGGCGCCGTTTATTTGAATAATAAAAGAAAAAAATATATATTTAAACAGAAAACACTGCTCACAGAGCAAAAATAAAACAGGTATACAAAAACAAAATAACAAACACAAAATACTGTGATCAGACTGGGCAGTAGCCTTCACTGATTGCACTTATTCTTTTTTAATTTTTACACGGCTCTCTCTCTCTCACACTCTCGCTCTCACTCTCACTCTTACTCTCTCCTTCAAAAACCCACACTGAGCAGGAAGAACTGCAAGTTTTTATGCAGGTGACCATGTCTCGATTAGCAACAAATGAATCACTTAATTAATCCTGGAGATGGCCACCTTCTGCACGAGTTTATATTAAACGTGGATGGGGCTTCCCATCCACGCTGCAACAGTACAACTGTACACACGGCACACAAATAAATCATAATACAAAATATACACAGGGGCCGGGAGTACCCCGTTCTTAAATAAATACTAAATGGAAACAAAACAATAACAACGCTGACGACAACTCACTTGTCCTCCGCATATAAAAACAAACACATTTTCTGGCAGGCCCTGGCCCTGTTACAGGTCCCCTGAAGAATTTTTTTCTCAGCACAGACCAGAGTGACGTGTGGAGCTCTGCAAGAAAGCATCCAATTGACAAGAAATACAAGCGCTTATTTATCACTATTGTACAATAATTAGTTTCACATTCTATTTTAAATAGCACTTTGATATAGCAAGGTTTTCACTATATATTGTGCAATTTTATAGTAAGTGTTATGGAGATTATTAGCTTGACATGCAAAATGATTTTATTTTTATTTTATTAGATTGTAGCGTTTCTCACATACTAACTAAAGTTTATTTGTACAAAGACGTCCAGAGTGGGTGACGTCAGGCCAGAAGCAGGAAATAAAACGACAAGAGAGATGGAGTTTGGTGGAACTGAGTGAATGGTTTCGCTCAACATTTAATAAATAAACAGAACAGAAAATAAAAAGTTTGTAACAAAAACAGCACACGGCACGTGAAGCCAAAATAAACAGACAAACAAAATGGACTAACACTTACATAAACAGTGGACTAACAGATAAACAAGGTGAGTGAAAACAACGGTCATATAAATTACTTTGTTTTCTCATTTCTTAATTCTCTCCTCTCTACACCCGTTCTCCACTCACGAGCACACAACCCTGAGTGAGTGAAAACATGCTGCTTTTATGCAGCTGTACTGAGACTCGACTGCTAACACTATGTAACACAATTTTTGTTCCTGGGTAGTAAGTGTTATTTCCTAATTGCTTATGCCTCAAAAGTACAGAAAATGGCTATTATTCCCCACAAACTTTGTTTTTGTGACCAGGACAGTGATATTTTGAAATTTACCTTTTTCCAATGAGAAAACGGGCAAATGTGTGTCTTTTCGTTCACAACATATGAATCCAAATTAACATGTATTTATACTAAAGTAATACAAAAATGACTACAAAAGATTTAGAAGCGAGTAGTTTTTCGAGATTTATGATTATACTGTAAATCACTTTCACGAATCAGCCCCCAAATGTAGTCTCCCATCATGTTCTCGTTATACTGTCCTTGGTAGCGGCGTTCAAAGTCCAGTATATCCTGGTGGAAGCGCTCACCTTGCTCCTCCGAGCACGCTCCCATGTTCTCCTTGAATTTATCAAGATGAGCATCAAGGATATGGACTTTGAGGGACATCCTACAGCCCATTGTGCCGTAGTTCTTCACCACAGTCTCAACCAGCTCCACATAGTTTTCGGCCTTGTGATTGCCCAGGAAGCCCCAAACCACTGCGACAAAGCTGTTCCAAGCCACTTTCTCCTTACTAGTGAGCTTCTTGGGGAATTCATTGCACTCCAGGATCTTCTTTATCTGTGGTCCGACGAAGACACCGGCTTTGACCTTTGCCTCAGGCAGCTTAGGGAAGAAGTCTTGAAGGTACTTGAAGACTGTCGACTCCTTATCTAGAGCTCTGACAAATTGTTTCATAAGACCCAATTTGATGTGCAGTGGTGGCATCAGCACCTTCCGGGGGTCCACCAGTGGCTCCCACTTGACGTTGTTCCTCCCCACAGAGAACTCGGTCCGCTGTGGCCAGTCCCGCCTGTGGTAGTGCGCTTTGGTGTCCCTGCTGTCCCAAAGGCAAAGATAGCAGGGAAACTTGGTAAAACCGCCTTGGAGACCCATTAGGAATGCCACCATTGCAGCCTCTTGATGCCATCTCAGAAAAATACAGATATGTATCCACTTAGGCAGCTGGAACTAAACTGAACTGGTGGGCTTAAGGCCCCTGTATTTATACTATTATTTATATTACTGGAAAGTTCTAGAAGCTACTCCAAGTTTACTCAGCACTGAATCTATCTGGAATGTTCTAGAAAATAGGTACCTTTCAAAATATCACTGTCCTGGTCACAAAAGCAAAGTTTGTGGGGAATAATAGCCATTTTCTATACTTTTGAGTCATAAGCAATTAGGAAATAACACTTACTTCTCAGGAACCAAAAAAAAATTGTTACATGGTGTAATCAATCATTCAATTGGAGTCGCAGTACAACTGCACGTGAATTAATAAAGTGCAATTCCCCGTGCTCACATATTACATTTTACTTGCACGTGAGGTGCTGTGCAATCCTCGTGCCTAAATAAAAATATACATTTTAAACACTTGTGTTACACAGACCCGTTTATATCCCGTGTACCAATGACTGTACACCAACATTAACACACCACACACAACATATAACAGAAAATACACACAGGGGTGGGCACTTCGTCACATATACCCCCCACCTATGTAAAGCACACATGGCCTCAATGGCCACCTCCCACCTTAAAATCCCAAAAGTCTCACTCAAAGTCCTGGGCCAATAACAGGGACTTTAAAGGGTTGATGGGTGGCAGTGTTGCCAGTAGCCAGGCTGCTGCTGGCCATGCTGTCACTACATTGTGATTTGTGTAGAATGAAACCAGTAGGCTACTGTTTAGCCAAAGAGCACACGCAGACACAGTACAAGAAAAACATGTGTCGGGAACATTAAACATAAAGTATTGGGGAGAAATAAAATAGGCTACTATTCAAGATAAATAACAATGAAGATGGAGAGTGTAACACTAGTTATAATTATGTTTCTGGTATATGGTCACATTTTTCAAACAATACTGCAAAACAACTACTTGGCGATATGCTTCAGCCGTGCTGCTCAGACCCAAACATTTTATATGAACTGAAGATCTTGTTTGCTACTCAACTTCTAGAAAATTGCATGAGTGAAAACGTGACCGCACACAGTGGTCAGTTTTTCAGATTTATAGCGAAAAGTAGCCTGTTATCAGCAAAAAACAAACGTTTGGGGTCAGATGGGTAACTCATACCACACATGCTTTTCTTACTTGGCCGCCTTATTCATTTGTTGACGCTGACACCCTCGGATCCTTCAAGAAGCTGCTTGATGAGGTACTCGGATCAATAAGCTGCTAACAACCAATCGAGCAAGATGGGCCGAATGGCCTCCTTTCGTTTGTAAACTTTCTTATGTTCTACAGTATTGGCATATAGAGGTAAGGGATCTGTTACAAGAAATAGGTGTCTACAATTATTTATTGGCAAAATTCCAAAAATGCAAATTCAAAAGTATTCATACCCTCACAAGGAAAATGAAATTAGTAGCTAGTTGAGGCACCTTTAACAATAATAACCTATTTTAAACGATTAGGATATTTGTTAATGAGCTTTTGGCATGGTTGGTTCTTTAGTGATTTTTGACCATTCTTCAACCAAAATTGTTCCATTTCATTCAAATTCCAAGGACTTCTCTTGTGCACAGCCTTCTTCAACTCTTACCAAAGATTCTCAATCAGATTTAGTGTTCTTTCTCTTTATGTTTATAAGTGTTTTCTGTTGTATGTAGTGTGTTTAATGTTGGTGTTTATGTATAAAATACATGGGATATAAATATGGGTTGCGAGCACAAGTGTTTAAATTGTATATTTGTATTTAGGCACGAGGATTGCACAGTACTTCACGTGCAAGTAAAATAATATGTGAGCACAGGGAATTACACTTTTATTAATTCACGTACAGTTGTACCGAGACTCCAATTGAATGACTGATTAGCAATCGAGTCTCGGTACAGCTGCATAAAAGCTGCATGTTTTCACTCACTCGGGGTTGTGTGTTCGGTGACTGGAGAACGGGTGTGGAGAGGAGAGAATTAAAAACAAGAAAACTAAACAAAGTAAAATATATAACCGTTGTTTTCACTCACCATGTTTGTCTGTTAGTCCACTGTTTGTTTAAGTGTTAGTCCGTTTTGTTTGTCTGTTTATTTTGGTCTCACGTGCCATGTGCTGTTTTTGTTACAACCTTTCTATTTACTGTCTGTTCATTTATTAAATGCTGAGCACAAGGAAGTGCTCAGCTTCCCCAAAACTCCATCTCTTTGTTTATTTCCTGGTTCCTGTTTCTGGTCTGACGTCATCCACTATAGCTGTCTTTGTGACACGTGGTGTCATCGTGGGATTACCAGCGCCTCCTAGACGCAGACCAGAGCAGGAACCGCAGTTTCTTGTTTAAAACAAACAAACAAAAAAATGTCACAAGACTCTGTCAGGCTGAGGGACTGGATCCAGGACAATGCTGGACTGGAGGCCCAGTCCATGCCCATAGCCATCTGGGTCCTGTGGCTGATGGAAAGGGAGTGATGGGAGGCTTATGAGAGGGAACACACACCAAACTCCATGGAGGAAGGTGTGGAGTTGGTCCTCTGACGTATAATTAAGTAGCAAAAAAACTTGCAGTTAATATGCATTGCGATCTCTCTAAAAATGTGCCTTCTAAAAATCAGGCTAATCCTCATTGGGTCTGGACTACTATAATGCATGGGGCAGTGTGTGATATGAGAATTGAATGCCCACCGAGGGGTGGTATTTTTTTTATAATACCTGGTGAGCAATTGTTTCCCTGCCAGTTGCTTGTTGTGGGGGGCTTACTTTACTTAGTTTATGTCAGTAAGTTATTAGACAGAGAGTGAACTGCATAAAGAATTTTATTTAAAATAGTAACAACTTTAATAACGTGAACAAAATGTAAAATAAGGTTTGCATTATGTGAGACAGTACAGAGAAAACCACAATTGCAATGTTCTGACTGTTATAACTGTCAGGATCGCGTGGCAACATGTTTTATTTATGAGGAGGCTGAAAAAAAAGATCAGGGAGCGTGTTAAAATTACACACTTAAAAAAAAAAAAAAATTCTGTACTATTTTGCCATTTTTATGTTCACTAGTTTGTTCTGAGGGTGTTTGTGTTTCCTGACTTTTCTGTGTATATTTCTGTGACAAGTGGCTTACCTTCAGTCAGACTCAAAAAAACACAAGGACAAAACTACAGTCCGAGTGAACAAGAGAAAAATGCCACTTCAGTCAAACAACTGCAAGAACAAAACTACAGTCCAAGTGAAAATGCTTAACTTATACGCAGATACACTATTTGCTCACTGTGGTCAGCCTTGTTAACATGCCTTGTACTGATATCAGTAATGTTTTATTGATATCAGAAAAATAAGTTTTAATGTCAACAATTCTTAATATTATTGTGGATTAAATGTTAAAATGACTGGCCATAGCTCACTTTACCTGTCTCACTCAACACTGAATAAAACTGCTGACTGTGGACCTCCACAGTTTGTGCCTGTGCCTATATCCCTGCATCCAGAATGCCTCTTGTCTTCATAGGTAGTATCATCCTTTTGCAGTGCAGGCATTATACACGTTCTTGGGGCTTGATAAGTAGGTGCCACTAGAATGGGAACCTGTGTACAAAACAATAGTGACAATAGTATCATAAAATCACGAGAAATTGACAGTCAAGTATTAGACATCTGAGTATACTATTGTTTTTGTAGAAAGGATGTTTGAAATTTTCACCTGCTAACACTTTTTTTCAGGCTGTAGGTGGAAACATAATGACAGCTAGTCCAATCTCTGATCTTAACCCAGTCTTCATGGCAGCTGGTTGTAAATTGACACTGCTATCAACAGGTAAGGGCAGTTTGTTTTACATTGCATGCATTCTTTTAATAAAAAAACAAAACCAAAAAAACCCAACAAACACACTTTTTACCATGCAATATGCGTGTGGTAGAGCAAGAGCCCTGTCCATGTATATTTATTGGTGTTTGGCAGGGATGGGGTTAATTTCTCTACCAAAAAAATGCAAGAATGTGGCTGGAGCCTTAATTAAATAATCATTAATTATTGATTAATTAGGCTCCAGCCAAATCCCATAAAAGGGAGAGCCAGTCCTCCATTAGAGAAGGAGTTGGAAAGTAAGGAAGTGCTGGAGAACTAGAGAGAAACACTGCTACCTAGAAGGTATTTTGTGTTCTTTTGGCCCTTTTGCTTTTGTTGTATGTATTTTCTGTTACTATTGGTTTTGTTATTAAATTCTTCACCCCACAAATTCCCTGTTTTGAGTATTTCCTCCTGGTCTGGGTTTGTGGAGGCGTTCTAATCCCACTACTTACACCAAATGTGAACAGGTGGCTTTGTGGTAACACCAGACCAGGAAGAAATACTCAAAACAGGGAATTTGCGGGGTGAAGGATTCAATAACAAAACCAAAAGTAACAAAGAAAATACATACAATAAAAACAATATGGCGCAAGAGCCAAAAGAACACAAAATACCTTCTAGGTAGCAGTTTGTTTCTCTCCTCCAGTTCTCCAGCACTTACTTTCCAACTCCTCTAATGGAGCACTGTGTGGCTGGAGCCTAATTAATCAATAATTAGCGATTATCTAGTTAAGACTCCAGCCACATTCTCACATTTTTTTGGCAGAGAGGAATTAACCCTATCCCTGCCAAACACCAATAAATATACATGGGCAGAGCTCTTGCTCTGCCTCAATACTGTTCCTTACATTTCTATAAGTATTCTATGATGTTTGGAATCATTCGAAGTAGTTCTGGGTTCTGTTGCTCCACATTGACTTATTGCCTTTGTTACTTAAATTTCCTGGCATGCCTTGAGTTTGTCTGGAGTATATTTCCCTTCAAACCATGTGAAAATGTGGCTTCTCAAATCCGGTAGCCCCACCAATAGAGAGTAAGTGGGCTGAGAAAGTTCAAAGGTTACACTATCACCACATTTGAATAGAATGAGGAGGACTGCTATTCTCAATACTTTGGATTCTCCAGACAAGGTCAAAGCCAGGTAATCCAAAAAACAATGCTATCTTGCCTTTGGAAAGTTTGGTGCTGGATTTGTAAATTAAATTCACCCCAGGTGTAATTAACTGAACATGTTGCCTACATTGTAATTAATTCAGTTAATTAGGCTTAAGTGTAGTATACTAAACAGCTGTTCTAAACCAAATGGCAGGAAGCACCAGTAAAGAAACAATGATTATTTTGTAGGTGGTAAAAGGGTTATCAAGATCGATGACAAGTTTTTTACTGGCTACCGGAAGACTGCCCTAAAGCCTCAGGAAATACTGTTGTCAGTTGAAATTCCATACACAAGACAGGTATGTGATAGGCTTTATAACATTTTTTGTATAACATTTTGGAAATTGTTTTTTTAATGCAATTTATCAACATGTAGTATATATGCATGGACCAGACAAAGTACCAGATTTATTTGCACAATGTATTGAATATTTTTAAGAAACAGTTGCTTGGTTACTTATTTTTTAACTTTAAAAAAAAAAAAATTCCCTATCTTTTTTTCTGGAGCTCTGTATCCAATACAAACGCGCAGTTCTTTTTTTTTTTTTTAAACACTGTATCAGTATAATTAGAATTGTGTTTGTGTTTTAATTTATTTTTAGAGAATATCTGCCGACAGTTCTAGACAATGCAATTTTACCCTACATTCTGAATACGGTAACTGTCCTAGGATGCACTTTTGCTCTCTTCTTTGTAAGGATTTTTACTAAAAGAATTGTTAGCCTTCTTAAAGTAGTACTGCAGTTTGTACTAGAAGTCCTGAATGTATGTAGAAAACTGGTATGTAGGGAACCGGACACTGATTTATATGTTCCTAGTGCCTATTCAATGGAAAGACTAATTTGATTTACACACAGAAAATAGATAGCTTCACTTGTGCCCAGGCATCAAAATTAGACAGGCCGGGAGCCATATGCGCATTTTCTTAACAAATCGGTAAAGATTCTTAAGTTCCAGCTCGACTACACCACTGGGCGTAACCAAGTGATTCAATCCCTGAGAAATGGGTTATCTCTGTACAACCTCACATCTGCAAGTTATGTCATTTCCATTCGGGGCTGTAGAGTCAAAGCTGTGTGGAGTTAAACTCTTTCATGTATTAAAAACATTTGTGAGTATTTAAAGAGAATAAGGTGCATAGATAAAAAGACAAGCAGTAATGCATTATATACCATATGTTAAAATATGCATGTGCACATCTGTGGTAAATTCAAGGAACTGCTGTACTTTTCTGAACACTGTTCACTATAGATTTTGCTCATTAGAAATGTTAATGCACCCTTTTGGATTCTTTACTCAAAGGGAGAGAGGCAGACACTGAAGCTCTTTTTAAGGCTGTTTATTACTGCAACCAACATGCGGCATAAAACCACTACCACTCTGTAGAGTCGCAAAATGAAGTGCAGAGATGATCAGAGACAATTGATCGAACCGATCGTTGCATCAAAGGTTTATTGCAGTGGTCATCAAAATACAGAGCGCTCCGGAGAATAACAGTCACTTCATCAGTAACTAGTGTATTCTGCCAGGGTAAGGCACATACATGGGTTATATAGTTTCTACATAAAATTCCCTGCTCCTATCAGGATTTGGCACTCAGCAGACAATTCATCCATCCCTACCCCCTAAACTCATATACTCAACCAATAGAGGATAGCTGTGGGGCATGATTGCCCCCTCCGTTGTGGTTGTTATGTTCACTTCAACCTGGATTTTATGACCTAGCAAGCAAGCAGGCATTGCCCTTCTTCTACCATCCAGCCACTGCCCCTGGACATCTGACTCAACCTAATGGTGTACTGAAACATTCCACCCTTCCCCCTCCTTTCACAAATTCCTTACTAAACATTGTAAAACCGCACCCAAATGATCGTTGGTTTATACTGCTATCCTGTTTGGTTCCTTCAACTCACTCATGCTGACAACCCCACTACCCCACAGATGCATACATTCTCGTAACCCACGGTAATACATTGATAAACAACAATGAAACAAAACAACCTTATCAATCAACAACAGAACATGACAACACTAATAGGGCAAGAAAACGTTAGGTTACAAATGTAACCCTGGTTCCCTGAAAGAGAAGACGACCAACAAACCTTGCAAGGTCGCATCACTTGCATTCGTGTGTTCAATGCAAAAGAGGAAGTGAGCTCCACGGAACCTGTCGTTCCCTTTCAAGTCGAAGATGGCCAACAACAATACTTTTGGGATAGTAAATTAAAGCCGTCGCGAGGGAGCGTGAGTGGAGACAACAGACAAGGGACTACTCGAAACCGTAATAAAATTAGCGGCGCAAGAGTGCAACCTCAAGGGCCCTTGTGTCTAATGAAGGCATAGAGGGATCTAACATGTTGAGTAGGTAAAACCTGGTGAGTATATGCGGAGTAGCCCAGCTAGCCGCAATACAAATGCCATTCAATTAGGCTCCTCTAAAGAGGGACGTAGCAACTCCTCTGGTAGAGTGCACGGCTACCCGCCCAGGTGGAGGTTGGCCGGCATTAGTGTATGCAGTTGAAACTGTGTCCACAATCCAGTGGGACAGTCACTGCTTTGAGAGGGCTTGACCCAGGGTCCTTTCACTATGACAGACAAAGCGCTGATTAGACTGACGCAGCTCTCTTGTCCTATCCACATAACATCTCAATGCCTGAACTGGGCTGAGGAAATTCAATTTCTGATCCTCCTCTGAAGAAAAAGGAGGGGGATAGAAAGCCTCAGGTTCCACTGATTGATTCAAGTAGAAAGTTCTAACCACCTTAGGGAGGAAAGCCGGGTTTGTGCGTAACGACACCCTGTTGCCATCATCCCAAACATGCATACAGGAACTTTAGCGGAGGTGATGGCTAACAAAAACGCATTCTTCAATAGAGAGATATTTCAACTGTATGGAATTTATAGAATCAAACAGGGCCTTAGAGAGAGCCTACAATACCACGTCTAGACTCTACCTGGGGGGGTTGATCCTTTTTGGAGGACGTAACCGCCGAGCACCCTTTAGAAAACGGGTTGCCAGAACATGAGTGCCTGGGTAACTGACTCAATGGGGACATGACATGCAGATATAGCTGCTAGGTACACTTTCAGCGTAGAGAGGGACCTACCTGCCTCTAGGAGACCTTGCAGAAACTGTAAATAATTGCTATTGGGCAGTAAATGAGGTCATGACCTATGGTTCTACACCAGTTTTGAAAATACATCCACTTAATTGTAGACGTAGAAAGACCTTGTGGAGGAGGCCCTAGCATTCTGTAGAGAATGAACGACTGCATCTGAGAGCCCCAACGCGGACAGACGTTCCTGTTCAGGGGCCAGAGCCACAGTTGGAGTCTCGCCAATTCTAAGTGCCAGAGGGTGCCTCCCAGGGCTGGCCTTGTAGCAGCTGGCAAAGGTTTGAAAACCAGAGAACTGTCACCTCTTCTCTCCATACTTTCTTAAGGAAAACATTGAAGGCATTGAGCTACGGCTGAAGCTGGTGCATATGAAGTAACCCCAGCTGGGGGGTTGATGAAGCCGTGGCCATCAGACCCAGCAACTTCTGACACAACACCAAAAGTACTATTGCACAACGTTTCGTCGCACAACCGGGGCAGTGCATAGACTACAGTGGAGTGGAGCACAGCCTACAACCAGCGGGGAACGAAAAGCAGATGCAGCAGGGCTAAAAGTGCTTTTGTCAGGACTGCGTGTTGTCACAAAACCGGGCAGTGCATAGTTTGCAGCGGAGTGGAGCACAGTTTACTGACAGTACATTGGAAAGGGAACTTTTTTTTTTTACTGTAAAGCAGTAATAAGAAAGACACAGGTAGATACACACAGTGATACAATTACCACGCCAGATGGGAGCTATAATATTTTTATTCTAATTTTTTTAAAACATGCCGAGTAGGCGGGCTGAGACAAGCCGGCTGTGTTGACTCAACAGCAGAGCTGGGTCCCTGTGGAGGATCGCAGGTCTCTCTTTCCTTTTTTATGTCTTTTTTTTTTTAACTGCAAGCAGTAGAAAAAACATACACATACACAGACAAAGCTGTGAGGGAGAAAAATCACTGAAGTGTTTTTTTATTTATTTTGGCCAAACGCACTGAAGGGTGGGCCAAGACAGCCCGACGGTATCAACTTGACAGCGCTGCAGGGCAGAGCCAGGGCCCGGTGGAGGAATCACGTGTCTATTTTTTTTTTAACCTGCAAATAGCAGAGGAAAAAACACAAAACAGCAAATAGCTGTATGGTTAGTAAAGCAGACTACAATAGCAAGCAATATAGGTTTTGAAGGAAATAATTAAAACAACAGGACCGTTGCGCAACATTTAAGCTCAATCTTCACAAGCCAAATTTCTGACTCCGGGGAAGTGGCAAGCCAACTTCCAGCAAAAATTTGCAGGCAATAAAATTGCAGGCAATAATTGCAAGGGAATGCCAGAAAAACTTGAGTGAGAGCTCTTTATACAGGCTCAATCACAGCAACTGGACAAGTTAGTAGTTGCCTAATGTGAGAAAGCAAAGGAGGATGTGAGCTCCGAGCAGTGACTACTTATTCCCTTGGTAGGCGGGACCAAGGGCATCACCCCCCAGAGGGGCCTATCGACCGCTCTGACATAAAATGCTTAGTAAATACCTGACCTGTGGCAAGCATATTCCAAAGGTATTGTTGTTGGTCATCTTCGAATTGAAAAGGAACAACAATTAATAATGATCAAATATTTACAGAATTAATGATTTCCCCCAAATAGTTCCTCAATCCCAGCGTCCTTTGCGCAACTAATTTACAAACCACTGCCAGTCCTTTGACTAACACCTCACACAAACTCCAACAGGCTGCAGTGTGCAGTCGGCTGTGCTTGTTACAGTATGTTACATAATCAAAGTGATCAGTGAAAATAGCTGAACTTGCTTGCTCTTGGAAATCAGGATTCATAACATAAGCAAATTGCCTATATATTGACTCCTCATTCGTAGGAACGTTTTCGTTACCCACATACCAAAGTAGTTAATGAAAGAAGAATGGCTGAAACATAAGGTCAGAGTATTTATTTGTCTTTTGCAGGGACAGTATTTTTCAGCTTTCAAGCAGGCCTCTCGACGTGAAGATGACATTGCCATAGTAAACTGTGGGATGAGTGTCCTGTTTAAAGAGGGCACGAATGTGGTAAAGGAGCTCCTGTTGAGCTATGGAGGAATGGCACCAACTACAGTCCTAGCAGGGAAGACATGTGGAAAGCTTATTGACAGGTAAACAAAGGAAAACAGTCTATTTGTAAATGTGTGTGAAAAGAGCTTTGAAACAGACTGTGGAAGGGGTGTGGGTAATTCACTGACTAGGAGACAGACAGGTGTACTTGAAAACACCACACAGGTGCCCAGTTTTATTTTTAGGCCAGTTCTTATTTTTTTCCGGCAGAGGGCACTGTTGACCGTGGGCTGCCTATCAACGATGATAGACAGCACCACGGAAATACCACAGCTGGTACGTGAACAGGCAAGGTGCTAGGAGACAGACAGGTGTACTTGAAAACACCACACAGGTGCCCAGTTTTATTTTTAACAGTTCTTACTTTTTCCGGCAGAGGGCACTGTTGACCGTGGGCTGCCTATCAACGATGATAGACAGCACCACGGAAATACCACAGCTGGTACGTGAACAGCAAGTGCACTCGCAGGTGCTCAAAGAAATAATAATGAAAACAGAAGGCGAAAAGAACAAGGGAAAATAAAACAGTAATAAAACTACAAATAAAAGGTGCTGCACTCGGACGACCCGGATCACCGTCCTACTCTATCGGCTATCTAGCCTGCTCTTTCACAATACGCCGGGGTCTGCCCAAGGATTCCCCGCTCTCTCTCTCTCATGTCGCCAACCTGCCACGACTGCTGGTCGGGGTTGGTATGGGAAAAATAAAAAGAGAGCTGTGAATCTTTATTTTTCTCCCGGCTGATTCCCGGTCCCGAATCAAAGCTTCCGCACTCTTAGCGCGTCTAACTGGGCAGACCTGAGGAAACAACAGAGCGTTATTTTATAGGACCGACAATCACCCAAGACCCGCCTCTCGGCCATTCAGAGAGGGGGAAAGTCCACACACCCACTTTCCCACCTCCCCGTGTCACTGCCATGACTCACAGGCGGTTGTTGGGCGACTGCCGCCCTCTTCCTGCAGCCCGTGAACACGCCAGCAGAGTCAGCACAGATCTCTCCTTGTTACATATCCTTCCCCTCAGAATGACACCACCGGTTCATTCGAAAATCCTACACCCCCATGCCTTCCCGAGAGAAAAAGTCTGCGTTTTGATGCAGCTTTCCTGCTCGGTGGACTACCCTGAAGGCATAGGGCTGCAAGGCCAAGTACCACCGTGTGATTCTGGCATTGCTATCTTTCATCCGGTGAAGCCATGCTAAGGGGGCATGATCTGTAACCAGGGTGAAGTGTCGCCCCAGGAGGTAGTACCGGAGTGACTCGACTGCCCATTTTACCGCGAGACACTGCTTCTCGATGGTGCTATAATTTTTCTCGCGGGGAAGGAGCTTTCTGCTGATATACAGGACTGGGTGTTCGCTTCCCCGAACCTCCTGCGACAACACTGCCCCGAGACCTGTCTCTGACGCATCCGTCTGCAGGGTGAACCTCTTACCAAAATCCGGGCTGCATAGTACTGGCTTACTACACAGCCTCCGCTTCAAGGCGAGAAAGGCCCTCTGGCACGACTCCGTCCACTGAACCGTATTTGGGGCAGCCTTCCGGGTGAGGTCTGTCAAGGGAGCAGCGAGCGTAGCGAAACTCGGGATGAACTTTCTATAATAGCCCGCTAGTCCCAAGAAAGAGCGCACCTGGGTTTTGGTTGTAGGAACCGACCAGTCAGCCAAGGCTTTCACCTTAGCAACTAGCGGTCTGATCTGGCCGCCCCCTACTCGATACCCCAAATACTCCGACTCACTCTTCCCAATGGCACACTTCTTTGGGTTAGCAGTGAGCCCCGCCTCCCGCAAGGATTGCAGCACCGCCGCTACCTTACACAGATGACTCGGCCAATCCTCACTGTGGATAACCACGTCATCTATGTAAGCAGCGGCGTACTGCTGATGGGGCCGCAAGATGCGATCCATCATCCGCTGGAAAGTGGCGGGGGCTCCGTGCAACCCAAAGGACATGGTTCTGAATTGGTACAACCCGAAGGGAGTCGAAAACGCCATCCTCTCTCTAGATTCCGGAGTCAGGGGTATCTGCCAGTACCCCTTCGTTAAATCCAGTGTCGTCATAAAATGAGCCGTGCCTAGACGCTACTCGGGGCATTGGATAAGCGTCAAATTTCGATTTCTCATTGATTCGTCTGAAATCAATGCAAAATCGAGTTGACCCGTCTGGCTTATCGACTAAAACGATTGGACTGTTCCAGTCACTTTGGGACTCTTCTATTACCCCCAGTCTCAGCATTTTGTCAATTTCCGCTTTTATTACCTGTCTTTTACGCTCAGGTATATGGTACGGCCTCTGGCGAACTAGCGCCCCCGGCTCAATATCAATGTGATGATGGGCTACTCGAGTCTGCCCCGGGACTGAAGAGAACACGTCAGGAAACTCCGCCACCAGACCGTGAGCCTGACATTTCTGCGTTGGTGTCAGATTCTCAGCAATCTGTACCGATCCTTTTCTTGCCAACACAGAAAGATCAGGTCCTAGGTCCGTGACGTCATCTGCATGCGCCACTAGCAACGCCTCTGGCTGTAACCAAGGCTTTAAGAGATTGATATGGTAAATGTGTTTCTCTGTCCGTCGCTCCGGCTGGCAGATCTCATAGTCCACCTTCCCAACCTGGCGTGTAACCTCAAAGGGTCCTTGCCACTTAGCCAAGAGTTTCGACTCAGAACTGGGTAATAAAAGAAGTACCTTATCCCCCGGCTGAAATGTGCGCAACCGGGCTCCTCGGTTATATTGTGTCTCCTGTCTGTGCTGCGCCTGCTGCAAATTGTCATGCGCCCATTTTCCAACAGACTCAAGACGTTTGCGCAGGTCCAACACATACCGGACGGTATTGGTCGAATTGTCCTGCTGCTCCTCCCACATCTCTCTGACCAGGTCGAGCACGCCCCGGGGTCTCCGCCCATACAGCAGCTCGAATGGTGAAAACCCCGTAGAAGCCTGGGGAACCTCTCTGATCGCAAAGAGAAGGGGAGGAATCAGCTGGTCCCAGTAACGCACATCACTACGAATAAATCTGCGCAACATGTTCTTAAGGGTCTTATTAAAGCGTTCCACCAAACCGTCGGTCTGAGGATGAAACACCGAGGTCCTAATGGTCTTAATTCCCAAAAGCTTACATGTTCCGCGGATTAGCCGGGACATAAAATTGGTGCCTTGATCGGTTAGTATCTCTTTGGGAATCCCCACCCGGGAGAAAACCTTCACAAGCTCGTTGGCAACAGACTTAGCGGACATAGATCGGAGGGGAATTGCCTCTGGATAACGCGTAGCGTAATCCAGAATGACAAGTAGGTGGGTGTATCCTGCCGCACTCCTTTCTAGTGGCCCAACTATGTCCATCCCAATACGCTCAAACGGAGCTTCCACTAGGGGCAAAGGCACCAGTGGGGCTCGTGGAACGGCTCTAGGGCTGGCCTTCTGACATTCCCCACAACGCTCACAAAACCGCTTAACATCGCCATCCAGCCCCAGCCAGAAGAACCGTGACACAAGCCTTGCTTTAGTTTTATCCCTTCCCAAATGACCAGACAGGGGAATAGCGTGAGCCAGCTGCAACAAATCCTCCTTAAAGGGCTGAGGAATGAACAACTGATGACGCACTTCACCGGTCTGGGGTAATTTATCAACACGGTACAGTAGGTCTCGATCAATTTCAAAGTGGGGGTACGTGGCGGCGCGTCTGGGCTCGACCACCCGACCATTAACCACCGCTGCTTGGTCAAAGAGCCTGCCCAGCACGTCGTCACGCCCTTGCTCGAGTCGGAAGTCACGGGAGCGAGCTAAGAAATCAGCTCCCATGGCTTCCAACTCGGGGTCAGGTCGGTCCCGAGCAGAGGCAGCCGAGCCAGACCCCTGCGCTGGCTCCGCGACCTCCCCCCCGGACTCTTCACCAACCGCCCCCACCTGAAACTTCTCCGACTCCCTCCATTGCCAGCCCTCATTCTTAGCGATCCGACGCTCCCGTTTAGTTTTACGGGGTTTAAATCTATGGCAAAACCATTCTGGATCGCGAAAGGGAAAAATCTCTCCAATTACTTCCTCTTTCTTAGCCAATAAAGAAGACGGGGCTGTCAGAGCAGCCAACCAATCTTTAAACTGCTCACAGTCCCGTCCCAGAACTACTGGTACCGGCAATCGAGGACATAATCCTACCTGCACCTGCGTCACCTGCTGGCCAATAGTCATACACACATTTATCTTGGGATAGGAGCGGACATCCCCATGAATACATTTAATATGCACCCGTCCCAATATACGTTTATGCCCCGGTGAGATTAGGCTCTCCTGTACTAGAGACTGACTACACCCTGAGTCCAGGAGAGCCTGGGTTTTTGTACCATCCACTGTCACAGGAATAACAAAACCCGTGTGCTGAAGTGACTGAGGTAATTGAACGCGCCTACCTGGTCGGCTGAGGTCACACTCCATCACGGGGCAGTCCCGGGAAAGGTGGCCCACCTCCCTGCACGTCCAACACCTCGGTGGGCTGGTTTCTCTCCCCGAAGTTTTGAAAAGAGGGGGAAACACAGGAGCCATAAAAGGGGCTCGCCGATAAGGCGTCCGCGCGAGACCCCGGTCCGACACAGCAGCAGCCCGTGGGTATCCCCACCCTGCCCCAGTACCCGGGCCGGGAGCTCCCGCCGACACCCCCTGACCAAATCCTGGACTACCCCTACCCCCCAGTCCCTTCGCCCTTTCCGGGGCCAGTTGAGGGGGCGATCCAGTAGCCGCACTCCTCCCGGGCAGTTTCGCGGGCGTTGGTTCTGCTGCCTGGTACCGCTTGGCAAGCTCGACCGCCCGGTCCAGCGTGTCTGGTGCCTGCCGCTGGACCCACAGCCGAGGTTCCGGGGCTAGACATTCCAGGAAGCGCTCCACCACGATCATCTCCACCACCCTGGCTTTGGTGTTCAGCTCCGGGTTCAACCAACCCAGTGCGTAATCCTTCAGACGGTGGGCGATGGCTCGTGGGTGCTCCCCTACCGCAAACTGCTCCTCTCGGAATTTCTTCCGATACCCCTCCGGTGTGGCCCCCACGCGATTAAGGATGACGGTTTTCAGCGTGGGGTAATCCATCATCCGATCCGGGGACAGCGTTCTCGCTGCTGCTTGCGCCTCCCCCGTGTTCTGAGGAAGCAGGTAACTAGCCCACTGGGCTGGATCCCACCCGGCCGAGGTCGCCATGGCCTCAAACACCTCCAAATAGGCGTCAGGTCGATCCTCGGCCGTCATTTTTGTGGGGCGTTGCAACTGGGGGTCTGGAGCTGCGGGTCTTGCCGCCTCCTGCACTGCTGCGGTGAGCGTCTGGCGCAGGAGGTCCATCATCGCAGCAAACTGCGTGGCATCCATGGCTCGTCTGCTCCTTCTATAGGTGCACTGCTTGGGGCAGTGCCAGTGAATCCCACAGACAGACAGGTGTACTTGAAAACACCGCACAGGTGCCCAGTTTTATTTTTAGACAGTTCTTACTTTTTCCGGCAGAGGGCACTGTTGACCGTAGGCTGCCTATCAACGATGATAGACAGCACCACGGAAATACCACAGCTGGTACGTGAACAGGAAGGGCACTCGCAGGTGCTCAAAGAAATAATAATGAAAACAGAAGGCGAAAAGAACAAGGGAAAATAAAACAGTAATAAAACTACAAATAAAAGGTGCTGCACTCGGCAGCGTTATCCCGGTCGCCGCTACCCGCACGACCCGGATCACCGTCCTACTCTATCGGCTATCTAGCCTGCTCTTTCACAATACGCCGGGGTCTGCCCAAGGATTCCCCGCTCTCTCTCTCTCTCTGTCTCGCTGTGATTCTTTATTTTTCTCCCGGCTGATTCCCGGTCCCGAATCAAAGCGTCCGCACTCTTAGCGCGTCTAAGTGGGCAGACCTGAGGAAACAACAGAGCGTTATTTTATAGGACCGACAATCACCCAAGACCCGCCTCTCGGCCATTCAGAGAGGGGGAAAGTCCACACACACACTTTCCCACCTCCCCGTGTCACTGCCATGACTCACAGGCGGTTGTTGGGCGACTGCTGCCCTCTTCCTGCAGCCCATGAACACGCCAGCAGAGTCAGCACAGATCTCTCCCTGTTACACAGACTTTAAAGTTATAAGTGTAAAAATTTGTCAGGATGTTAACAATGAAAAGAAAAAATATAGCTACATCATTTAATCAGTTGTAGTAACTCTTGGGGACGTATAATGCTATATTTTTCAGAGCCCCACTACTTACTCTTTAATGAGCAATCCTTTTTTATAGCAAAAAAGCCATCCATTGGCAATCCTGCAAACACATATTATACAATGCAATACATTTTTCAATATTGCATCTTGACAGTGAACTTAACAGCCTTGGCACATAAGAGGCTCAAGACGTACCGCCATAGGCCTCCAGTCAGAATCTTAGTGAAGTAGATGATGATCAATTGGTGGTTACAGTTGGTGGTGACTTTAGTGAACAACCAGAGCACATGGTGACAGAAAACAATGTTCTACAGAGAGTGGAATGAGGAGCTTCTGCAGGAAGCCTGTTGCCTGTTGGCCGAGGAGATGAGCCTGTCTCCTTCAGCTCCCGGGGGGATGGTGGTGTACCGGCGCACACTGACACTCAGCTTCTTCTTCAAGTTCTACCTGACTGTTCAACAAAAACTGATCAAGGATCTTGGGGCTAATGTAAGCATTCACAAACCTTGATTTTCTTTGCTTAATTTGTTCCATTTTTAGGTATCCAGAGATTTTGGGCTTGGTATCCATGAAGAGATAAAGTTGTCCTGTTAAATATATGCAAAGGATTTTAATGAGCAAACCATTCCACAAGCACAATGGTACCCCAAAATATGATCAATTTTTAGGAATGCAGAACAACAGGATTTCAAAAATGTAATTGTGATTGCCAATGTGTTGTGTATGACAACAAATTATAACAATGCTCGTTTCTTCAAATGTTTTGCTTACAGTAGTTAAAGTATGATTATTTATTCACGGATGCAAATATATTTAGTAAGCAAGGGGTCTGTGCTGGGGTAAAATATTTGTACCACAAGTTTTCTTCTGTTTTCAGCATACATTTTGCTCCTTAGAGAGACCTTTTTATCCATGTTTCTTTCCAGAACTATCATGCTGAACACTTACCTCCAGGCTACGCTAGCGCTACAGAGTTGTTCCATAAAGATCTTCCATCCAGTGTCCAAATTTTCCAGGTACCTTTTGAAACTGTTCTGTAATTTTTTTTAGAGACTTGACCTGTATGCACATTAAAATGTAAGACTGAAACCAAATGTATGACTAAACATGCAATAAAAGAGTTCAAAGTGAGTGGTTTTACAGTGCTATGACACAACACCAATACTTTAGCATTTGTAATGAACTCTCCATAAGCTGAGTTGGGTAATATAAAATTGAGTGTCTGATTCTCAAATGGAGCCTAGCTTTTTTGGCACTTTATCTCACTGGAGACCAGATCCTCAGTCGCAATCTTTTTCAATATGGTTATAGTGGTGTCCAATGGGTGAAGAATCAAACTGCTGACAGTTAGAATTGCATTTAATAATTACTTTTTACTTTGGCACCATGTACAGTCTTTCCCCAAAGTGACTTATGGGACTCTGGGAGTACAGAGCCCTGCATGTAAATAGGGGGCAGGGCTAAACCCTAGAAGAAATGCATTATTTTGGGGTGTGTTTAATATTTTGAGTTGTTGAAAGGAGAACAAGAGAGAAAAAGAGAGTGGAAGAGAAACTGGAGACTGGAAACTGGAAACAAAAATGAAAGTAAAAGAAAATAACAATTGCTTGTTTTGGGGTGGATAAATTAATTTAGTGTTCGAGATTTGTTTTGTATACACTTATTTTGGCTCTGTGAACGTTTTGTTTACCATTTATGTTTAATAGATACATGCAGAAGTGCTTTCACTCGCAGTAGCTGTGTGTCTTTATCAGTCATCCTGCCACATATCGTATCAGAGTGGGATTACAGTGTCTCCACGGACCCAGGCCAAAACAAGTACTATGGGTACACATTTTAATTTTTTTGAAGAAAATAATTTTTTTGCAAAGAACATAGAGAGGTACAAGGGCTGGCTGAGGGACCCCAGCACCCCCCTGTTGCTGAGAACAGAAGGGAGACACCTACTGGGGTACATCCACCTGAATATCTTCTTGGACTTCATCAGGCTGAAGCCAGAAGTCCAGCCAAAGGGATCAGCTGAGCATATCCAGGACTGATGGAAGCTTTGGAAAAGATGACCCAGTTAGTAGACTGGGTCTATGAAGAGCGAGAGGCAGAGCAGTCCCAGTTGGCCCGTGCTGGTTTCCCAAAGTGCTCCTTCTGCCTTGCACTCTGGAAGCTGACTGGGGCCCAGACACAGACCTGGAGTGGGAGGAGCCAGAGCATCCAATGTCGAACTGGGAGGAGCCAAAGCATTCAATGCCCAGAAGGGGAGAAGCCAGAGCGTCCAGCACCCAGAAGAGAGCTTAAGCGTCCACCGCCCAGAAGGATGGAGCCTGAGCATTCAGCGCCCAGGAGGGGGTAGCCCGAGCATCAAGAATCCAAGGGGGAGAGCCCAAGGGTCCATGGTCCAAGAGGAGGGAGGCCGAGCATCCACAGCTCAAAAAGGGGAAGCCCAAATGTCCAAAGCACAAGAAAGGGAAGCCAGAAACAGAAGGAGACTACCTGCTGCTCCCACCTCCACTACCAGAGGAAAATTATCCGCTGCTCCTGCCTCCACCACCAGAGGAAGATTAACTGTTGCCTCCAACACCAGAAGGCAACCAGCCATGCTGACCTCAGCAGCCGCTGCATGAGCTGTTGAGGGAAACATTGCAAAAGCAAGAGGCTTAACCATTGCCATTGCCTCCCGAGGGTCCCCACCTGCCGTCGCCTCCAGAGGGTCCACACCTGACGTCTCCTCCAGAGGGTCCACACCTGCCATCACCTCCTGAGGGACTGCCAAACCTGCAATGCCTAGGGGTTCCAAGCCTGTATTGCCCGGGGATGCCAGTTCACCATTGCCTGGGGATGCCTGCATGTCACTGCCCGGGGATGCCAGCACATCCTCACCCAGGGATGCCTGCTCGTCATCACCCCGGGATTTTTTGTTTCTACAAACGGCAGTTTCGCTGCTGGAAATTCTGTGGCCAGAGACCAAGAGGAGGGAGCTGCTGGCTATAGAAAAGGGGGGGAGGTCAGGAGACCACCTCCGCCACAACCCCAACCATCACCCCTGTGCCATAGCCCGGCACTTGGGTGTTGGATCCTTCAACCCGGGGGGAAATCTCGACCTATGGTTGCTGTGCCTGACTCCCAGGTCACGGCATCACCAAGCACAGCTGGTCGCCTGGTCTCCTGCTCTGCTCCCACATTTTGGGATGTATTTAACATTGTGGGTTGTTGAAAGGAGAACAAGAGAGAGTGGAGGAGAAAGAAATTGGAAACTGGAAACAAAAATGAAAGTAAAAAGAAAATAACAATTGCTACATGTGCTGGGTTAGTACAAGCGTGGTACTTTTTTATGGTGGAGTGTCACAGATGGCTTTGTGTGGGGTGAGGGTGGTGATGTCCAGTTCAGGAAGCAGTAGTCAAAACAAGGAATGGTGGGGTAAAACTGAAGCGCTTTTATTAAATAATAAACAAAATAAAGATTTATACAAAACGAAACATCAAACAAAAAGGGCACAAGGGCCAAACAAACAAACAGTAACAAGTAGTACGCTGGTTGCGAAACCACCATACGTAGCAATTGTTTACTTCTTTTCACAAACTCACGTTTCTCCTCTGACACTCTCTGCTTTCTGAGCCGAGAATGGGTCTTTTATATTCATGGCTATTAATAAATAACCTTATTAAGGTTCCAGCCACATTCCCACAAGAGTTCTAGGGAAGGGGTTTTAACTCATTATATACACATTATAAGACCGGCTTTTTCGCTGGTCTCAAACAGTAAATAATAAAAGAGGGATGGTCCTCGATAAATAAACTCGCACATAAACACAATAATAATGATTAGGACAGACGGCTTCGTCCGCCCGTATATAAATACGATGATAATACTACTACAACTACGACTACTACTACTACTAATAATAATAATAAATGAAAATATACTTAAGTAAATACCAAGAGGTGGGCACTTTGCCATAAGGAGGAATTATTTAGTGTTCCAGATTTGTTTTGTATGCACTTTTATTTTGGCTTTTTGAATGTTGTTTTTTTTTTGTTTAATAAATATGGGCAGCAATGCTTTCTGTCGTCCTGCCACAGGGACATAAATACAAAATCCATGGTAGCTCAATTGTTGAGTAATATGAAGCTGTGTCTGTCTATGAAATCGTCACTGAATGACCATAGCAAACACTTTATTTAATTATTAGAGTCGAATTTAAGACAATTATTTTACCATGGTTTTAAAGAGTCATAACAAACCCACTTTGTGATAAGTGTTTTTGATCATTTCAATTTTTTATTTGGATCTGTTCAGGCTGTGCCCTCCGGACAGTCTATGGAGGATGTGGTAGGGAGACCAGTTGTACATCTGGCAGCTCTCAAACAAGCCACTGGCGAGGCCATTTATTGTGATGACATGCCCAGATATGAAAATGAGCTTTACTTAACACTGGTTACGAGCACCAAAGCTCATGCCAAAATCACGTAAGTATCTGGTGACAAAATCATCTTCTTACTTGTTTCCTGTATCATATCCAAAACTCAAAAAGTCCATTAATAATAAATGAATTATTCCAAAGGTAAAAAAAAAACAAAGTGGTTAATGAGAACAAGAAATGTTTTTTAAAGCTTTGGTTATTTCACAAAGTCACTTGCTTTATGATAAACAATGGAGTTTAATCACAATCACCTAACCTGATGTAGTCACACCTGCCATGTTTTCTGGTTTGATTGGTTGTTAAAAGTCATGTAGAAGCAGGTGTGTGTGTGTGTGTGTGTGTGTATATGTATATATATATATATATATATATATATATATATACCACCCACTCGATATATTGCGGATGTCAGGGTCCGCTATAAATCCAATATATATCAAGGGCTGCAATACAGCGAGAGACCCACAGAAAAACAAATAGGCTAACAAACACTGTACAACCACTCCCTCGTTTTATCAAGGGCGTCAAGGTCCAATACAAATCCTCGATGCAATCAGTTTTTTCTCATTTTTCATATAAAAAGAAGCATACCGTTTTAATTTGTACTGCGGAGGGTAATTGCTTTTCATCAACTTCAGTCTCCAATTTATTTCATGAGTCTTCCTCTCCTTTCTCAAATGCACAAACCCGCTGCATTGAAAGAATCCATTCTCAACACAGGAGGCTTGTTGCTAGGGAGCTGACATCACTGCCTTGAGACTTTTGCGAGTGCATTGCTGCCACAAGTGAACACCTTGTTGGTTAAAATAACTGCTTCAGCATAGTTATTTAGTTTGCTTTGTGTTATTGTGCAATGCATGTGTATATAACAGTATGATATTAATACTTTGTTTTTAATTATTTTGTCTATTTTTGTTTGTGTGTGTGTGTGTGTATATATATATAAAACTAAACCTTTACTAATAATCCTAGCTCCAGATTAATAATAAAAACATCACCCTGGTTTTGAAATTAACACACAAGTTGATGACTTATCTGACTGTGTTATTCAGCTCCATTGATACAGCAGAAGCCATGGAAATGCCTGGAGTTGTGTGTTTCCTGTCCTATAAAGACATTCCCGGGAGCAACATAACAGGATCAGTGGTTATGGATGAAACAATCTTTGCTGAAGACACGGTACGCAAACAGGGCTCCCAAAAAGTCAGTGGACATTCAGTATCTCATAGGGATATATCTTCATAGTAGGGCATGTCAGACACAATTTTCTTTTAATTGAGGGGCCAGGTTAATGGTTATACTGTGGTGTTGGAGCGGAACTTGGAGAGAAGACATGTTTGAGAGCCCTTTTGAGGCCACAAGGGTGCTTTAAACTTCTGAGTAGTAAAAAGTCACCAGGATGTGTTGACTGAAACAAAATATGTTCACTAAGTGATTCTAAACAAAATAAATAATACATTTAGTTAAGCTAACTGTGATATTAAGAATATGGTTAAGTATCAGCAATTCATAACAATGCAATATATATATATATATATATATATATATATATATATATATATATATATATATATATATATATATATAATATATTTTTATCAACACCTGTATAAAATATTTTATATATAATATATATACAAATATGCAAAGATATATATATATATATATTTTAAACACCTGGTAAATTCCTTATTTGAAAAATGTTTGTATTTTCACCCATATCTGAGTCAGTACTCCTCGCACACAATTTCAATCTAAAGCTCCTGCACATTTACTTGGCATGAATCTGCTAATTCTGAAATGCACTGTTTGTTAGTGACTGTGGGCCTGTTATTGGGAGTTGAAAGACTGTAATGTTCAGCTGGACCAGAACAGACTACAGATTACAGACTACAGACTACAGACTACTGGACAGCATAAGGTTCTTTGAAAGGCTAAAGGGACTTTTTAATCTTTTGGACTCCCTTGAAACAGGACTTGAATTTCTAGCAGTGTATTGAACTAGTACAAAATATAACCAAAGTCATTTAAAAAATGTCTTTATACAAACGTTTTCAGTTTGTAAGTGCTGTTTATTAAAATCCTCTGCAATGGCAATTATCTGTAGATATTCTACATATATAACTCTGATATAACTCAGGACACTTTTCTCTTAATGTTTATATTCGTATTCCATTTTGTCTTTTAGGTAACCAGTGTTGGGCACATTATAGGGGCAATTGTTGCAGATACACAAGCCCATAGTCAAAGAGCTGCCAAGGCTGTAAAGATCACATATGACGAACTTAAAAGGACTATCACTATTCTGGTAGGGGCAGAATTTATTTTTGCTGATTTACATTACGAATAGTGTGGAAGGAGCCTAAAGTAAAAAATACTGGATTTAGGGGGTATTGGGATTACACATTTTGAAAGATCACTGCCAGTTGAACCTTGTGCTTTCTCCTGGATACAAGCAGATATATAATTTGAAATAAGTGCCAGTCAAGCCCTGTATAAAAGTGGATGGTGATAGCTGGAGTATTTTAAGGAATTGGCACAAGGTTGGTATTTTGCAGACAGTAAGAGTGATGCAGTGGGTACTATGTAAACTATTATTTTTTGCAAAGTGGCTGGCCACTTGAGAGCAGGATTGAGAAGAAAATGTGGGGCTCAAATTAAGGAGAAGTAGAGTTTAGTATGACAGTATGTAAAACTATGTTTGCCTGACCCTTATTATGAAACTCTCTTTGAAATATATTTGAATACATTTTCAAGCAAGGCCCATTTATAAATGTAGACAATAAGCCACTGGTGATAGATTGAAACCAATAACTCAAATAATTAATTTTCATTTTTTTCACATAGGATGCAATTGCAAATAAATCATTTTATCAACCTATAAGAAAGATAGAAAGAGGGAACATCGATAAAGGATTTCAAGAGGCTGACCATGTAGTGGAAGGTAAGGGGCTCTTTGAAAAGTGTTATTCTTTACTTGAACTTGTTCAAACAAAATCATCGGTTTTATGCCCTTGTGGCAAAGTGGTTTACACACCATCACAAGTTCAATAGTGAGTGCTCCTAGTGCAAGTGGTGAATTATACAGTAGTTAGTGAAACAGCAGTGCAGTGGTGTAGTCCGGGGTTGGTGCTGGCTTTTAGCGACAGCTCCCGGATAGTTTAGCCATCTGATAATGACAATTAAAATTATTATTAGACAGACAAAAACAACACGAAAAACACTCACAGTTAAATCACACTTATAAGTCCTTGTCGTCAGGTGTAAGTGATGTGGGGAACAGCAAATGTCCAGACAGTACTTATCCCAAAAGAAAGGTCTGTGTTTATTAAACACAACAGAAAGAGTCCACCCCTCTACCAGCAATGCTATTCGAATTGCAAACCCGATAATAATAAATAATAATAATAATAATAATAATAATAATAATAATAATAATAATCTAAGGGACTATGTCCATCCAGCGTCCTCCGTGCACGCAAGTGTGCATGCTCAATTCCGAGGGATCGTGGTGCAAGTGTTCGTGGTGCTGTGAAGGGAAGTACTCAGGGTTGCCTGCTGGTTTTGTAGCTGCAGCTGCGTGGTGCTCACTCCTCCTATGCAATACAACATACATGTAACCAAAACAATAAAACAACACAGGCTCTGGCCATCTGTTTACGTTTTGTCAGCGCAAGGCGGCGTACTGATGAAGGTGCTTCTGCTTTGTACCCGCAAACTTCTCCATGCAATCAACCCGTCACCATGGTTTCTCCAATAGAGGGCCATCCTGCAGCTGATTGCAATGGAGTCCTTCTGGGTACGTGCAATTACCTTGCAGTCCTTCCGGTTTCCACCTACAGTCAAGGTGGTCCATCTAGGAGGCAGCGTACCAGCATCCTTACACAGCGCCCTTTCTAATCGGGAGGGAGATTTACAACATTGATCTTTTCTCTCTTTACAAGTCTTTCCGTAACCATAATGAAGGAACAGATTGCTTTTCCACCTCCCCTGATATACCCTCAGTCACGGCCCCTTCGGTAGCGGGTGCAATCACGTCTCCTCCAATTCATGACTGACACATTGCTTACCGCATTAAGGCGCTGACTTCTGGTATTGTGACTCTGCCCCCTTTCTGGATGGTTGACTTCTGACTGACCATGGAATGCACTGCCAAACCATCCAGTGGGGGCACACTGTTCCTGTTATATAGCTCCCTCACAGGTCAGGAGGGAGATTGTTTGCTAGTATTAATTCGCTCTCTGTCACAGTCCTTAGACAAATATTGTTGCTGTTTTCTAAATTAAAAGAATTATTGGGAATTGCCACAACAAATCATATAGGGATCTATTTTAATGATCTAAACACAAACATACATATGTTACTATATGAATCATTAAATAATAAGTAGCTTCAAATTTCATTTTATTGTTTCATTGTCCCTTTTATGATGTATGCAATCATTCTAAATTGTTCTCATTGAAATAACTCTAATACTGTGTTTTTTTTATGCTAAGGTGGTTTTACTTGAGTTCAAGAGCTGCTCTTCGGTTCTAGTTGCCTACCATGGATATGTAACCTCGGCTACAAATAAGAGTCAACACATCTAGTGAACTGCCCGTTTGTATACTGTACGAGTTTATTTTAGTTTTGTTGATAATATGTGCTGTGCACTTAATGATGCCGGTGCTTACTAATATAAAGACACTTAGCTGATCTAGCCTACATTACAAATGTCTATGGCAGGCAACAAGAACTGAAGAGCAGATTCTGAAATATTACATCTTTTTATACATACAATTTTGAACAAAATATTGTCATATGTACTGTCCAAGTCTCATTACATTTGCTAATACCTGTACGATTCTTTCCAAAGGGGAGATGCACATGGGAGGACAGGAACACTTCTATCTGGAAACTCATTGCACTTTGGCAATTCCCAAAGGAGAAGATGGAGAAATGGAATTGTTTGCATCAACCCAGGATGCTACGAAAACACAGGTGTGTAAATCAGTTATTGTTGCAGACAAAGTAGCATACGTCCAAATGCCTCACATGACTGATTAATTTCTTGCGAAAGTGGAATACTTGCTAGTATATTAAAACTGTGTCTGTTACAAGCAAGATTCAATCACACGGCACAGACTGTGATATAGTTCTTGACTGCACTGTACTGTAGGTGCTTGGTAGGCAGATTTCCATTAGCACTTTAAGGTCCGGGATTGTGTTAATACGATCATAATGAAGCGGGCTTCTCGGATGCAATCGTGTAAACACGACAAAAAAACACTTCATTTTGATGACTTACAGGGTCACTTTACTTTGCAGTACAGGCTTGAAAAACATATCATTGCATAGGGGAGGGACTTGCATTCATTTCCTGGTAGTTTTTTTTTTTCGTGTGATGTCATTTAGTTGGGCATTTAGTGTCTAAAGGGCAGTGTGGCAGAGCAAAGCTCTGCCCTTTAAATTGGCAGGGATGGGGTTAACTTCCCCTGCCTGCCTGGGTTTATTATGTTCAGGTGGCTGGGGTTGATTAGTTGATTAGGTTGATTAACGATCAATCAGCGCCCAGCCACCTGATATAAAAGGAGGCCTCAGCTTCTCATTTGGGAGAGGGAGCTGAGGAAGCAGGTTGGTGTTTGTTTTGTGGTTTTTGAATTTTCTAAATCCAGTGAAGGCATTGCCCAGCCTGGAAACTATTTTTGTGAGTTTTGTTTTTGCTTTATTTGTGTTTGAGTATCTGTTATTTTGCCTTTGTGCACTTTATTTTTGTTTATTTATAATAAAATAGTTATTTTTTTGAACTGCAGTCTGTCTCTGGGCCTCTAGCCACTCGCCAGCCTGCCACAGGCAGAGACAGTTTACAGCATCCAGGCTGAGACAAAAGCAAGAAGCAAAACATCACATGGACTTGTTTAGAGCTAATAAAAAAGGGGAACACTGTAAATCTGACTAATAATTATATTAGAACCATTTATAATCTGTCTTAGTATATTATTGTAACATTCATAAATATCAAGAAACGAGTGAATGTAAGCATATACTATTTCATGAACCAGTGTCACGGGAAATAAGTTAGCCGTGAAATAAGTTAGCATTTGCCTTTTTGAGCCTTTCTACGCATGCGCGAATCTTAGAGGTTAAGCCGCCGACTTTCTGTCTGTGTAATTTTAATCAGAACAGACTGTTATCGCAATGTTTCCAGTATGTCGAGTAAATTGTTTTACTCTTAAAAATGTTGTCAGGATCTTTATTAAAAGCTACGTTATACGTGGTAAAAATCTAAAACATGTCACTGTAATATTAATAACAAGTTTTTCACATTATTATTTAATAATATGTTAACGTTAGGCTACATGTATATGGGTTATGACATAAACTGAAATAATTTATCATTTGTCGTGCAATTTATTTTTATGTGTGTATATATATATATATATATATATATATATATATGTGTGTGTAATAACAGTTTCTAATACGACATGTTATCTATTATTTAACAATAGGTGTTGTTTAATTCCCAGTTTACAAAGACGCGGCAAACTCTCACCAGAGTTATCATTTTTTATTTGTAATCACCACGGATATTTATAGTTTTTCTTCGTACAAATAATACAGCGAAAGAGAAATAAATACATAAATTCTATGTGTTGACATACTGTATCAGAAAACATTATGCATTTGTCTTGCGATTTATTTTGATGTGCAATTAGCCTATATACTGCGGTTGTAAGACAGTATTGAAGGCTATCAGACAGTTTTGAAATGCCAGTCAAGTGTCAGACACTTATCTCACAATCAGACGCTTAGTATTTGGTTAATGATATATTCCTAAAAAACCTCCAGCATGGAATTAAACCACATCTTATGTAATCCTTCCCTTCCCATACCCACCCTTACACCTTTGTATTTATTGTATAGATTGTTTTGTATATTTTGAATTGTGTACATGTATTGTGTGTATTGGTTTGTTTTAATAAAAGTGCATTTTTTAAATATCTGTATCTTTGTTATTGAGACATATATAGACATGAGTATTACTGTATGGTATGCAGTGAATGCTATATGATATCTATGTTATATTCATGATATCTTTATATTTGATAAATGAGATCTGGTGTAAAATATAATAATTAGAAAACAATGTTAAGAGCAAGTTCTCACACAGAATTGCACATAATAATCTACAAGTAAAAAAAATAACCTGTGATATGACGTTTTATCTTTCCTGAAATACAGCAACTGATGAGTGGGGACTTTTATTGTAGAAATGAGGATCAAAGATTTGCACAGGGTACTACATTAAATTGGAGAGCTATCTGAATTATTAGTACAGTATTTGGTGCTGTGCGAGTACATCCACCATGTCAACTAGGATTACAGATGTTAATTTAATAATAACTGCACTTTTGGACGGTATGTATAGGAAGCCAATCGTTTTGTGCGTTTCTCAAATTATATATACACCTTAAAACACCATCTTCCACTAAAAATGTGTACGTTTTCTATATTAACAGGATTTTAGATATTCCGTAGACTTGATTACAACATCAAAAACATTATACTCTACATGAAGAAAAGTGTTTCTACCCACTTTCCCACTCAATTTATTGAAAAAGTTCAAAGTCACCGAGGAATTTACTATGAAAATAATATAACTGTTAAAGTGAGCTTACATAATCATCTTATTAAACACTTATTGCTTACCCCACAGTATATGACATGTTCATGAACAACATTTTTTAAAGGAAATACACATTTGGCAAGTAGTGATTTTAACTATGCATAGACATAAACTATACTGACAAAGTAATGTTTTTAAACTCTTTATTTATGTTAAAACTAAAATACAACAACAATTTTCTGAAGATAAAATGTATTTATAATACAAATGCAACTTAAATTTACATTATGATAAATGTAACCTTTAAAAAAAATACTGTCTGCAATACACTTCAATAAATAAGATGACAACATATTTAAACAAAAATTACTGTCTACAATGCAAAACTTGTTTTCGTTTCACAAAAAAAAAATATAAATGGCGTCCTGTAATTTTACATGAAAACAAAGAACCTTGCCTTTAAGTTCTAAGATTCGTGCATGCGTAGAAAGGCTCAAAAAGGCAAACGCTAACTTATTCTCTATGACACCGGTATGTTTTTTTTCCTTATTACTGATAATGAAATGGATAACTATTATTTTATTTATCAATATTTATTTTGAGAAAATAAATTGAGAGTAGTGTTCATTATTGCTTATAAAGAGCCTAAAAATAAACATGTATTATGTCATTGCAATCACTCAGGTGAAACACTGCCTTGTAATTTGTCCAAACATCAAAACTTTCAATAAGTATTGTAAGGTCCCTCAGGTCATAGAATAACACATTTTATGCATGTATTTCTAGCAGAATACATAATAAAAAATATTATAAAAAAAAAAAAAAAAATCAAATTTTTGTGTTGAGAAAAAAAAAAAAACTAAAAGTTTATATAGTTTCTGAAGTACTTCAGAGTGTTCTGAAAAGAAAAGACACCATTTCCAAGATGCTACTGTGAATTTTTATAGGAAGATTGTCAAATACAGCCAAAAAACACCTGGTCCTGGGGGAACATCCCACTGAAAAATGCTTGGTCCTGAAAGGGTTAAGTGTGTCATCCCTCTACATCCATTAAGACACCTTCAGAAATACTAAAACAGCCTGAATTAATTAACAAGAACATTTTGACACGAAATCTTTTCTTAATGTCTTCAATAAGTATTGATTCACAAACTAATTTCCCTGGATGATGTGGACTCCACTCCCAATTGATAAATTGTGAAAGGTCCTGTAACAAAATCCTGTAGTTGTACTTTTGATGGCTGTGGTAATGTTGACCTGTGGGCAGGTATTGCAGTGTATTTTTCTCACTCTGTTATGTTCTTATCTAATTGATTCCTGGCATTCCGAATCTAAATTGGCATGGACTGTTTCTCCACACCACGCTACAGTAGACCCTACTGGCCACCTGGAATTCATTGTAGATTATCCTTGTACAATTGACTAGGGATTTGAAATAAGTAGTAAAACAACAACAAACTGCAGGACTACTGTTAAAAGTCTCGGGCCTTTTCTCTGTTTGCTGTTTTTCTGAATTTTAACTTTTACATCTGTTTGTTATATTAATTTCAATAGGCCCTTGTTGCCAAAGCCTTAGGAGTCCCATCGAATCGAATTGTCTGCCGGGTGAAGAGAATGGGAGGGGGGTTTGGAGGGAAAGAATCCAGAAGCACCCTCTTATCTACTGTGGTGGCTGTAGCAGCACATAAGTAAGTATAGAAACCAAATATGTCGCCAAGAAACAGTTATATAGTTTCTATTAAACTTGTAGTCAAAAGATTACATACCCCAATGGAAATGTATAATTTCTAGAAATTTCTCAAAAACAAATAATTTTAGGAAAAATCTTTTGTAGCAAAAGTTTTTGCTTTTGTGAATAAGGAAAAAGTTACAATAGTCTACAGTTTTTTATTTCAGCAATTTTTTTGCAAAACTCCAACAATGCTAATTCAAAGGTATTCATACCCTGACAAGGAAAATTTAATTAATAGCTAGTTGAGGCACCTTTAGCAATAATAACCTCTTTTAAATGATTAGGATATTTGTCAATGAGCATTTGGCATGATTCTTTAGTGATTTTTGACCATTCTGCAACGCAAAATTGCTCCAGTTCATTCATATTCCAGTTCATTCACACTTCTGTTATGCACAGCTTTCTTCAACTCATACCAAAGATTCTCCACTGGATTTAGATCAGGACTGACTAGGCCATTCCAGAGCCTTGATTTCATTCATCTTTAACCATTCTGATTATTGTGTTGGAATGTCCAGTTGTGCTTTAGAACCAGTTTTGTAGCAGAGGATTTCACATGATTGGCCAATATGTTTTGGTATGTCATGGAATCCATTTGAATCCACTAAATATCCTGTGCCATTAGAGGAAAAACAGCCCCATAGAAGGATATTACCACCTTCATGCTTGAAAGTTGGTATGGTGGTCTTTTCTTTGTACAGCTCACCATACTTTCTCCAAACATAATTACTACACTATGTAACAAATTTTTGTTCCTGGTTAGTAAGTGTTATTTCCTAATTGCTTATGCCTCAAAAGTATAGAAAATGACTATTATTCCCCACAAACTTTGCACAAACTTTCCCCACTATAAATTTACGGTATAACCGTAAATCTCGAAAAACTACTCACTTCTAAATCTTTTGTAGTCATTTTTGTATTACTTTAGTATAAATACATGTTAATTTGGATTCATATGTTGTTTTTTTTCTGACTTTATGTGAATGGAAAGACACAAAAGCGCCCGTTTTCTCATTGGAAATAGTGATATTTTGAAATTTACCTGTCCTGGTCACAAAAGCGAAGTTTGTGGGGAATAATATCCATTTTTCTATACTTTTGAGGCATAAGCAATTAGGAAATAACACTTACTACCCAGGAACAAAAAAAAATATATATATTACACGGTGCTATCAGCGTGACCAAATACCTTGATTTTTTTTTGTTTCATTACTCCACAAAACCTTTGACCAGAACTCATATCCATCATTCAAATGCCGCTTTGCAAACTTTAAGCGCTTGTCCTAGTGACGTTTTCCCAAGAGTGGCTTTTTCCTTGGCCTATGACCATTGAAACTTTCAACATGCAATACTTGACCTATGGTTGAAATGGAAACCCCAGTCCTAGTTACAGCCTATTCACTGAATATCTTTGGCAGTCAATCTCAGATTGTTATTAACCATCCTCACAATTCTTATACTTGTTCTTACTGAAAGAGCCTTTTTTCTTCCAGACCGAGGGAGCGTTGTGACAGTACTATGAGTCTTATACTTCTTGATAATAGAAACTATAGTTGAAATTGGAATACTCAAATGCTTGGAAATCATCTTGCATTTTCTCCAGCTTTATGAAAATAAATAAGTTTCTGCCAAGGTCTTCAGATAGCTCTTCACTTTCTTCCATATTGACTTGTTGGTAATGGCAGCAGTCATCCTATGCCTAACCCTTTTATACTCTCTAAGAATGTTCATTTACAATCCAGCATTTTCTAGAATTAAGTTCTGCATTACCATATTGACATTTTTAGCATCTTGTAGACAATACTATCATAACATCAAAGGGTATGAATACTAATTATCATATTTGGAGTTTTGCAATAAAATTGCTGAAATAAATAATTGTAAACATCTATTTCTTTTGATTTTTTTTTCCTCACCCACAAAAGCAAAACATTTACTACAAAAGATTTTCTTCTAAAATTCTTTGTTTTCAAGAAATTTCTAGAAATTATACATTTCCATTATGTATGTAAACTTTTAACTACAACTATACATGCAGTGTGTTAACAGTAGAAGGACTGGGGATACACTCAGACCTAGAAGCCCTGCAGCAGTCTTTCTGATGGCTGTATTCAAAACACTGTAAATGGTATAACAAAAGGAGAATGTCCAATGTTTTTTTTTTGTTTTAATTGAGAACTTTACATAAATATCTTATATATATATATATATATATATATATATATATATATATATATATATATATATATATATATTTTTCACGAGGTGTGAGCTATGGGGTAGAGATAGGGCAGAAGAAGCAGAAGGGAGCGGTAAGTAAGACAGAGTGTCGGCTAGAAAGGACCGGACCTATGATAGAAGAACGGACGAGGCCCACTCTAGTAGCAGACCAGCGAAGCTGGACATGGAAGCTAGGATAGAAGGTGGTCACTGACTGAGGGAGGTGATGCCGACACAACCCAGGGGCGAAGGACCCAGTAACTGAAACCGGATAGAAGGATAGTCACTGACTGAGGGCGGGGATGCCGACACGAGCCCAGGGCCGAAGGACCTAGCAACCGAAGACAGGATACAGAAAGTGATCACTGACTGAGGGTGGCGATGCCGACACGAACCCAGGGGCGAAGGACCCAGCAACCGAAGACAGGATACAGAAAGTGGTCACTGACTGAGGGCAGCGATGCCGACACGACCAAGGGGCGAAGGACCCAGCAACTGAAAACACGTATGAGGGTTACTTGGGGAGCCGCCCCTCGGAGGAAGACAGTCCCGGAAGACTGGAACACGAAAGGAGAGAGGGAGAGGTACCCAGCGTCTGAGACTTCTGTAAAGGGGCGCTCGTTAGCCCCCCAATTGGTCAAGACTTCACGCTGCCTGGGACCTGAGATAAGAACAAGGCATAGAGGTTAGTATGGGACTCGAGCATGAGTAGCCAGGTCCCAAACTGAGAAAGAGTATAGAACAGAGCCTTGAGTGAGGCAAGATAAGCGCAGGATATGCGAAAGAACAGAGTGTGGCCGGGGGTCTGCTCTGACTCACATGGTGAGAACCCCTCTGAAGGTCAAGGGAGGCTGAAGCCTACCCTGAGGTCGGGGAAGTGAGATCACTTGCCCCCCAAAGGATGGACCCCCGGCTCCTCACCAAATCTCCCACACTATGAGACAAACAAAAGACAGCACATGCCAGCGCATAACAAACAAAAGACCAGAAGGACAAATGGGACAAACAGGAGGATGGTTAGTAATTTAGTGGGATGTGACTATGTGTAGACCTGCTGCTCAGTGGAGAGGAAAACCCCCCTTGAGGCTGATTAGGGGAAAACCTCTAGTGGCCCGGGCAGACAGGTAGCCCCCCCCCCCCACTCCGGGCATGCTAGCATTTTTTTAGAAGGAGCAGCAACTCTATCAGGGAAGGATGAATGAATGTAGGAATCCACTGCAGAGGAGGACCAACTCCCCCACATTCGGGATCAGGGGGGGGGGGGGGGGGGGGGGGGGGGGGGGGGGGAGTGTCAAAGAGGGAGGCCTGCTCTGGAGGCGAGGGTGGAGAGGAGGGAGGCCTGCTCGGAGGCGAGGGTGGAGGAATGGAGGGAGGTCTGCTCGGAGGCGAGGGTGAAGGTAAGTGATGATAGAAGTGAGAGGAATCAATGAGTGAGAGGAATCAATGAAGAGGGGGGGTATATTGTCTTGAACTGAGAAGAGAGGGCAAGGGACGAGGACTGGGTTGAAGAGAGCTAGCTGCTGTCTTAGGGCATAAATAGGTGGAGTGAAATCCTGAAATCTGTGGATAAACAGAACAGAGAATGTCACAAACATTGAGGAGGAGGGGGACTCCTGCAAATCCCTCGGAGTGACAACAAACTGCAGGAATGTATAGAATAGCTGGAGCGTGCGAGCTTCACAGTGATAGCAAACCAGCTTTGAGACTATAAAATGTGTGGTGTTATACTGCCATCTAGTGGTTATGATTAGAATTAACCACTGGCTTGAGTGAAGCCAGGTAGAATATATTTGGTTATTGTGATTAAAATCCTTCTCGGTGTAGAACAACAATTGCATATTCTTTTAGATTTGAATATCTTCGTTACATGTTTTAGGACAGTTAGTCATGTATGTAAATACATTAACACAGCATTTATATGTCACAATTCGGCGAGTTGAACAAGTCCTTGCAGATTGTGAAAGCTCAGCAGCAGCAAGCCAGAAGATTGCAGAACTGAGGCACGGAGCTTGCAGTGTCGGATGAAGCTGCCTGGTCACCATGGCGACTTACCACTCCCTGCAGTCACGCGATGAGGGCGTTGCTGTGGTAGCCACGGACTGAGAGGTGCTGGTGGAAAAGTTGCAGAAGAGCAGTGTTGTTGGAGCATGTTGTGACCAGCACAAGCCGCCACACGTTGAAATCGAGTATGAAATTGACTGGATAGGTCTTTAAAAAGTTGAACGTAGCTAATAGAAATCCAGGGCAGGATCTTATGAAGGAACGATAATTTGTGCTGGCTCTGGGAGTGCAGGAGGGGCGCTTGATTGCAAGTGAAGAGTAAAGGAATGTTCAGCTGACAGATCTTTGTGGTGGATTAAATAGAGGAAAAAAACGCTGATGACGGGAATGTCGATGTCTTGTTGAAGGAGCTTTAGAGGTTTTAGTGGAGGGCCAGTCTATCTAATAAAGACGCGGACGAGTTGAGAAATGAAGCTGCGGTTTGGATGGTGCTGTTGCTGGGCTGGAGGCTGGAAAGAGCAGGAAAGACTAACGCTGGAGCTCCTGCAGTCGAATGGAGAAGATGGACAAAAAAAATGCAGTGTGTCAGACCTCGAATAATGCAAAGAAAATAAGATCATATTCATTTTTAAACAACACAATACTAATGTTTTAACTTAGGAAGAGTTCAGAAATCAGTATTTGGTGGAATAACCCTGATTTTCAATCACAGCTTTCATGCGTCTTGGCATGCTCTCCACCAGTTTTCACATTGATGTTGGGTGACTTTATGCCACTCCTGGAATAGTGACCGTCCATCTTCCTCTTGATCACATTCCAGAGGTTTTCAGTGGGGTTCAGGTCTGGAGATTGGGCTGGCCATGACAGGGTCTTGATCTGGTGGTCCTCCATCCACACCTTGATTGACCTGGCTGTGTGGCATGGAGCATTGTCCTGCTGGAAAAACCAATCCTCAGAGTTTTGGATCATTGTCAGAGCAGAAGGAAGCAAGTTTTCTTCCAGGACAACCTTGTACTTTGTATTAAATGAAACCAAACAAACCTATACATTTATTATACTAATTTCATGGTTGTATACTAATTATTTGTAATTATTTTACTGTTGTATTGTTATTTTATTGGATAGCTTACTTAGGTCTCTTTGTATGAGCTCTTGCACCATTGAGATGTACTTGTGCTGGCCCTGCTGGCATAAAGGTAATAAACTAAACAAAAGTACGATAAAGTTGATTTGTAGCAAATTTCCTTAGATCTAACTTAAGAGCTACTACTGTGCAAACTGGGAAATGTATTTAGTCAGCAAATTTAATCAGATTTTAATCAGATTATATAAACAGATTACAACAGGTATTTAATCACTCACAGATTATTATTGATTGCTACTCAATAATTGTGTAAACGAGAGAAACATTGTGAATGCTTTGTTTTGTGTTGAGTAAGTGTGAACGGGAGAGAATAAATTTAAACTGTAAATCTAATTCACTACCTGGAAGGGTGCTGTGTAAGGTTGGTGGTACGCCTTCACAGGGATGGGCCGACTCGAGGGTAGAATGATACAAGAAGTCGGCCATCTTGATGAAAGGGTGTAGCTGTAAGACTGCTGAACGGCTCTATTGTGATCAACTGTGTTGCGCTAGCGATTGGATAGAGCGAGGCGCAGTACTGATCACGGGGAGGAGTTTAGCAGTACAAAGGGGAAGCAGCTACATGAGTATACAGGAAGACGCCGGAGAGTTGTTTTGTTTTGCAGGCAAGTACTGATCGGGAGCTGAAGCCACAGAGCCAGCACAATCACCCAGAGCATCTGCACTGCCACCCCATCACAAACCTGTCATAGCCCCTGGAGCACCTACACTGGCACACCCCATTAACCTAGGCGTGCACCATTGGACTGTGTGTTGTTTTATTATTTCTGGAATCTTTGTTTGGGACTGCATTTAATCTCCAGTACCATTGTTGATAAAGGGGATAGCCTTTTAAAAAGAAACAGCACCAATTGTAAATATACACGCTTTGTGGATATTATCCTTACCACACCCCTCATATCCTAACAGTAAGTAACACTTTGTATTCCATTTATAGTAATTAATACCTATCAACTGAAAACGTCTTAGTAATCGCACACCCCCAGTTATTAGGCAATCCCCACTGCATAAAGAAAGCCTCCCTTTGGTATCCCCTGCTAATAATGGTTTATTATTTTCTCTCACCAGGGTTAGGCGCCCTGTGCGATGTATGCTGGATCGTGATGAAGACATGCTTATAACAGGTGGAAGGCATCCATTTTTGGGGCGCTATAAGGTATGCCACTGTTTTCTTAGATAAATGTGTTGAGGTTTGTTGTGCAATTTCACATGAGAGGGTTGTCATTATTAAACAGGTCCTTGCTCTTATCTAATTGCCTACACTTACACACAATACAGTAACAGCTACATATTCTATCTGTCCAATGGAATAATAGTACAAGGTGAAGCGATTGTAGTACTTCAGCACTTTTAACTGTGTACTTGCCCTGTTGCTCATCTCATGTTTTGCTTTCATTTTCAGGTTGGCTTTCTGAAGACGGGGCAAATAGTTGCTGTTGATGTAACGTACTATAGCAATGCTGGAAGCTCCAGGGATCTTTCAATGGCTGTATGTATTTCCAATTTATATATGCATAGATTTTTTAAATACAGAACCACAAAAGACAAACTATTTATGTATGTATATACCTAGACAACATGTAAAACAGTTAATGCATGGTATTTGATTACACATGTCTATGGCAAGCAACTAGACTTGCCAAAGTAAACAACTGCAAAGTATGTTACAGCATAGTAAAGGCATGGTGAAGCACAGGTTAGCACTGTAAATTCCAGAGAGTAAAGGATATTTGACGGCCGCGAGCTAGGGCTGCATGAAGAATGTAGGCTAGTATTTAGAGGCTCAACCTCGAGGGAATGATGATGGCCTGTGGGCCAGGAGTGCTTGTTTTGAACTGTTAGTGGCCTGCAGGCCAGGGCAAAGGACGGGGTCTAGACTTTATACTGCAAGAACCTCGTACTGCGGAGGTCAGTCCCATGGGCTCCCAGGACCCCCTGAAAAACAGAAAAATCCTCTGACTCTGTGGAGAATCCTTGAAGACGCTGTCACGTGGACTGGGCCATGCCCCCGGAGGACGGAAAGGTTCATGACCTGGAAAGAAGCTGTTGCTGGGATGCGTGATGCTGTAAGTGAGAGAGTGTGTGTGTGTGTGTGTGTGCGTGAAGGAGAGACGCCATCTTAGGTATTATAGTACACTTATTGTCGTTGTGACAAAGCACAGTCAAACATGTTATGTTTGTAAATACACCTTTATGACCTCGAGTCAAATTTTAAAGTTATATATATATATATATATATATATATATATAGTATATATATATAGATATATATATATATATATATATATATATATATATTAACAATACAATTTCATATAAAACAGTTAATACTGGAGCTCAGGTCCAATGTTTTATCAAAATAGTCTTATTAACAACTATGTATTTTGCAGTTTGTAAAAAAAAAAAAAAAAAAAAAAAAAAAAAAATTAATAATGTTGAAGCCGTCTGATTATGCAGTTATTATGATGTTCTTAGTATTAACCACTTTTATTTTATTAACCCATTTATTTTGTCAAAAGTTGGCTTTTTTTTGTAGATTTTTCATTCTTCACCCACAAATAAGAGATTTGGTCAGTTTACAAAACAATTTTTGGCCTGTTTTAAAAAAAATACACACTTTTTTATTGTTGTTATGAAAAACTGAAATATATTATTTCAGTAGAACTTAAATAACAAAATAACAATGTGTTCGCAATTGAGGCATTATAACAACATAAACTGGAAAATTAATTTTTTTAAGTTCTAAAAATTAAAGTGAGTAGGTTCAGAAGTATTTAAACTAAAAGGAAGGGGGGAGAAATCAACAAAAAACAGAAGGGAGACCGCATCAAAACAAGAACAACAACTCAGGTAAGACAACCATTAAATGTATTTATCTAAATGCTAGAAATATCAGAAACAAAATTCTAGAACTTGAAGCTTGAAAATTCTAGAACTTACTGCACTAACAAGTAACTATGATGCGATAGGTATTACAGAAACTTGGTTGTCTGAGAGTGATGGGGACGAATATAATATTTGTGGGTATACACTGTATAGGAAAGACAGGCAGGACAGAAGAGGAGGAGGGATAGCACTATACATAAGAAACAGTCTTGAAGCCCAGGTGTTAAACCTGGACAAAGAAAATAAAGCAGAATCAATATGGGTCAGAATAACGGACACAAATTCAAAGGGCATAATAATAGGACCATGCTATAGACCGCCAGATTCAGACGGTGAGCAAAATAATCTGTTATACAATGACATTAGAAATGTGTGTAGCAAAGGAGAAACCATACTAATGGGGGATTTCAACTTTCCCCATATAAAATGGGAAAACCCGGTGGGTAGCACAAAGGATGGAATAGAAATGGTGGAAATGACAAATGACTGCTTCCTAACACAATTTGTCAAGACAAGACTAGAGGGGAGGCATGCCTTGATTTCTTTGTCTTTTCAAATAACGAAGACAGAATAACTAAAACAGAGGTCAGAGAACCACTGGCAAACTCACCACAACATGGTCTCGTTTGAAGTGCTTTCTAAAACCCCAAAAGTAATGACTAAAGCTAAGGTTTACAATTTTAGAAAAGCAAACTATGAAGGTATGAAACAGAGACTAACAGATGTAGATTGGAGTAAAATAGAGAAAACACCCACAGAAGAAGGATGGTTATTCTTCAAAAATGTAGTACTAGAGGCGCAAAACAATTACATCCCTAAAATAGACAAATCTAAATGTAAAACTAAATTGCCAAAATGGTTTAATAGATCAATTAAAAAAAATATTCAGTGAAAAAAGGCACTTTACAGAGCATTAAAAAAAGGACCAAAAAGAAAGTACGCAGAAAGAGTACACAGAACTGCAAACGCAAGTCAAAAAGGAAGTTAGAAAGGCCAAGAGAGAAATAGAAATAAACATTGCTAAGGGAGCTAAAACCAATTCCAAAATGTTTTTCCAATATTACAACAGCAAGTGAACATTCAAAGAGGAGATTAAATGTTTAAGAGATACAAATGGCAAAATCGTAGAGGAAGAAAAAAAATAGCAAATATATTAAATGATTACTTTTCACAAGTTTTTACAAAGGAAGATACTGACAACATGCCCCACATGTCATCAAGTTCCTATCCAGTTTTAAATAACTTTAGCATAACTGAGGCAGAAGTGTTAAAGGGACTAGGAGCTCTTAAAATAAACAAATCCCCTGGGCCAGATGAGATCCTCCCAGTAGTACTCAAAGAAATGAAAGAAGTAATTTACAAACCGCTAACCAAGATCATGCAGCAGTCTCTTGACACAGGGGTGGTACCGACAGACTGGAAAATTGCAAACGTAATACCGATCCACAAAAAGGGAAACAAAACTGAACCAGGTAACTACAGACCAGTAAGCCTGACTTCTATTATATGCAAACTTATGGAAACTATAATAACAGGGTCCTGGGAGACAGTCAACATGGCTTTAGGAAAGGGAGCTCGTGCCTAACTAACTTGTTTGATTTTTTTGAGGATGCAACATCAATAATGGATAATTGCAAAGCATATGACATGGTTTATTTAGATTTCCAGAAAGCCTTTGACAAAGTCCCGCACAAAAGATTAATTCTCAAACTGAACGCAGTTGGGATTCAAGGAAACACATGTACATGGATTAGGGAGTGGTTAACATGTAGAAAACAGAAAGTACTGATTAGAGGAAAAACCTCAGAATGGAGTGTGGTAACCAGTGGTGTACCACAGGGATCAGTATTAGGTCCTCTGCTATACCTAATCTACATTAATGATTTAGATTCTGGTATAGTAAGCAAACTTGTTAAATTTGCAGACGACACAAAAGTAGGAGGAGTGGCAAACACTGTTGCAGCAGCAAAGGTCATTCAAAATGATCTAGACAAGATTCAGAACTGGGCAGACACATGGCAAATTACATTTAATAGAGAAAAGTGTAAGGTACTGCACGCAGGAAATAAAAATGTGCATTATAAATATCATATGGGAGATATTGAAATTGGAGAAGGAATCTATGAAAAAGACCTAGGAGTTTTTGTTGACTCAGAAATGTCTTCATCTAGACAATGTGGGGAAGCTATAAAAAAGGCTAACAAGATGCTCGGATACATTGTGAAAAGTGTTGAATTTAAATCAAGGGAAGTAATGTTAAAACTGTACAATGCACTAGTAAGACCTCATCTTGAATATTGTGTGCAGTTCTGGCCACCTCGCTATAAAAAAGATATTGCTGCTCTAGAAAGAGTGCAAAGAAGAGCAACCAGAATTATTCCGGGCTTAAAAGGCATGTCATATGCAGACAGGCTAAAAGAATTGAATCTGTTCAGTCTTGAACAAAGAAGACTACGTGGCGACCTAATTCAAGCATTCAAAATTCTAAAAGGTATTGACAGTGTCGACCCAAGGGACTTTTTCAGCCTGAAAAAGAAACAAGGACCAGGGGTCACAAATGGAGATTAGACAAAGGGGCATTCAGAACAGAAAATAGGAGGCACTTTTTTACACAGAGAATTGTGAGGGTCTGGAATCAACTCCCCAGTAATGTGGTTGAAGCTGACACCCTGGGATCCTTCAAGAAGCTGCTTGATGAGATTCTGGGATCAATAAGCTACTAACAACCAAACGAGCAAGATGGGCCAAAAGGCCTCCTCTCGTTTGTAAACTTTCTTATGTTCTTATGTTCTAAAACATAAATCTAAGATGGTCACCACGCAGGAAATATAGTCAAATTTGGTGCATAAAAAAATATTTTTATATGTTTCAAAACCTTTTTTATTGTTTAAGTAAAAACTACTGATAATAACCTATTTGGGGTTTTGTTTGTTGAAATGTAAAAATAAGTTTGACCATCCTAACTATAATCACCAGTGTGCTGGTTTAATCACCCCAGTGCTGAAGTACTATAATCGCTTCATCTTGTACTATTATTCCATTGGACAGATAGAATATGTAGCTGTTATTGTATTGTGTGTAAGTGTAGGCAATTAGATAATAGCAAGGACCTGTTTAATAATGACAACCCTCTTATGAGAAATTGAACAACAAACCACAACACATTAATCTAAGAAGACAGTGCCATACCTTATAGCACCCCAAAAATGGATGCACTGGGGAAAATGGCTAAAAATAAAACTTTGCCATTAAGTGCACTGTTCCTACTATAAGTAGGTCTACTACATGAATGATCCCGCTGTTAGTACGGAGGACGGTCCTGAACTAGTACACAAGTTAATACCAATTGCAATGAACTAAGCAGGTCAAGATAGTCCCCAGTTGCACATTAAAATGTGTCTCAATTGCAATGAACCCAAAGTAACTGCTGTTGCCCTCTAGAGGATACTAGCAATTTCTCTAGACTAAAGACTTGTTGTATCGTAACTGGAACAAATATGAAAAATCCCAAAATGTATTGCCAACCTTTATGAAACTAAACTATTCATAACTAAAAATTATATAAAATGATTTGAAATCTTCTGGGGGAAAAAAAATATGTGCCAAATCTTTTGCAACAAAACCAGCTTCATCCTTATTCAACTTATTCAACTTAACATAGGCCTATTTTATAAATAATAATAATAATAATAATAATAATAATAATAATAATAATAATAATAATAATAATAATTCCAGTCGACTTTCCAGTGTCTCACTTTCAGACAGCATTAAATCAGTGTATTCCATGCAGTTGTATGCCATCCTCCACAGTTTCAATAAATTATTTTGTACACTTTATATAATGACATTTTCGCTCCATTGAATAATTTTGCACTCAACTTCTGGCCATGATTGTCTTCATATGGATGTACTGAAAAATGAAGCTTTGATAGGCTGTACCTGAAATATGTAATTAGCATTTCTGATTCAATTTACACCTTTTATAGTCCACAATACACCTTTGGTCTTATAAACAAATGCATTTATTTTGTGTGTGAATTAAATAATAAGGACTAAAAGAAGTTTTGTTTATCCTCTAACACAGCTTAATTAATTTTGCTGCTGTTTTAGGAAAATTTAGATTATAATATTTAATTATATTTATGTGAATTTAGTTTAAGGAAATGGGAAAATATTCTTATGCAATTCAGCCTTAGTATTTTCTTTTGTGCGTAAATACATTTCTGTAAATAATTTACTTAAGTTAAAAAAAATGTAAATTAATAAACAATAAAAATTAAGATTTTAGGTTCCTTAAAGAAAAAAAATGTTGATCATGTAACAAAAAATAACACTCTTAAAATCTAATTAGCTGGAACCAATCACTCATACAAATACACGCATGTGTCTGACCAGCCAGTGACAGAACGTTGTTACAATGCTAAAGATCAGGAAATATTATTTGTCACAATTATAACATAATCGTAACATACCCTATATGGAACCCCAAAAACATTCATTAAACTAAAAACATTTACAATAAGATTAAACTCATATAATTGTAACTGCACTTACACAAACAATTCACCAATGTTGTGCCACTGTATTGACAATATATATAATCTGGTAATGTTTCTGGGCTGGTGTAACAGGGGGATTCATTACGTGTGTGGGTTGTCACTGCATAATGCTGAATCAGACACAGAGCAGTTGGTGTTGACATACCGCACAGGCATGCAGATTTAATAACAATAGTAGTCTAATAGTCAGATTTAATAAAGAAAACAAAACAAAACTAAAAATAAAAGTTTGCCACACAAGGCGAACGTTAGCCTTTTTAAAGGAGACGTCCCGCTCCAGGAATCTACTACACTGTGAAACCCTCTCTATACTGGTTGGCATCCACATCCCCTAAACTAACCTACTGCTATTGCTCCCGAATTCCTGGCCTCCCAGTGACTCTGGGTCATTTGCGACGGTCCTGGCTGATGAGCTGTCACAGGGACTGTGTTGCAGTTGAGAAGTTCTGTAGTAGTTGTCCTGCAGAGTGGGCGCTCTCCTTTTGGATGAAAACAAAGCGCCCCTCTGTGTAGCACTACGTTGCAGTCACCTCGAGCTGTAGCACTGATGCCTTTTGAGCTACCCGCAGCCTTCCCGGGCATGTCCCCCAGCCAATCAGGACCTCCCGATCAGCTCAGCGCCGTGCGAGCCTAACTGCTCAACTGGTTTCCTAGCAACATGTCCCAGCTGCCCACATCCACACAAGAACCAGTGACAAAGTCCTCTTTGTTACAGTAGGTAATATATTTTTCAATCTGGTTAATGTCTCCTTTTAGATCATGGAGAGAGCTTTGTTTCATATGGATAATTCATACAACATTCCGAACATCAGAGGCTTTGGCTATGTCTGCAAAACCAACCTGCCTTCGAATACAGCCTTCCGCGGCTTCGGCGGGCCTCAGGGGATGCTGATCGCAGAGTGCTGGCTGAGTGATGTGGCTATGAAGTGTGGTCTTCCTGCTGAACAGGTACAGGACACTGCAGTAGCTAATTCAAACCCTGGTATTCTGAACTAACCTAGACTGAACAACGCCTTAAAATGCATGCTGACAGTAGTAGAATTGAAACTAAATGATGAGTGTGTTAAAAGTGAAGGCATTGTGAATTGGCAGTTCCAGTTTAAAAAACACTCTGACAGTACAGAGGATCAGATTGCTTGCTTGTATCTGCTGTCAGGCTGAGTTCCTGCAGCACAGAGGTATGTTGTGTCAATTTTTAATTTTTGTTATTATGATGTTAGGTTTTTTTGGTGATCCTAAAAAATAAAGATATACCAATTAAAACAATATGTGATTAAAACTGAGGCTTATCTCAAGATTATTCAAGATTTTTTTTTTCATTGTTTGACAGCCCTACTGTGAGCCAATCACTTGACTGTTCCTTGCTGTTGTCTCTGAAAATTAACTCTATGAGGATGTAAGATGGTACATCAGTAGTATCAGGCTAACCAGCAATGATGTATTTTAATGCTGCCTGGAAAACTTTTAAAGTAGGAGTCACCAAAAACAGACAGTGTAGTATTCTGCAAAATAAAAATACCAACAGATACATGAGTGTGGGGACTGAGGAGGGTATACGTGTAATTTAGAGAGGAAATTAGTTAGTCTCAGTAGCACTATTCACTGTCTGGCAGTTACTGTGTCTTTTCACAGGGGCAAATATCTGTTATCACTTGCAGCTACAGATTCATGTTTTCTTTTTTAAGGTCCGTAAGATAAACATGTATAAGCAAGGAGACGTGACCCCGTATTCTCAGAAGCTGGAACAGTTTACAACAGACAAGTGCTGGGAGGAGTGCCTGGTTCTCTCCAACTATCACCACCGAAGAAAGCAGATAGAAGAATTTAACAGGTAAAAGGTGACAAGGGTGTTCAAGTAGTCCTTTTTAAGCAGCTCTTAGTGAGTTCACTTCAATCACAAATCAAATAATTACTTCATATTGACTCTCATATAAGGTCTTCAGTTTCTGGTAACAGCTCATAGATCCATTAAACTCCAATAGGCCTCATTCACAAAGCTTTAACTCACTCTATTTTTAAATCTGTTTTTGATATTCATAAAAGTGGAAAGTCTTGTAAATATAACTTATGATCCATTGCGTTAAAACTAAATTGTATTCCTCCAATCTATTAAACACTCTTCCCTGAGATATGAAAGAGTCCAGTTCCCTATCAAGTACGAAATTTAACCATTACCTAATGGGGTATTTATCTCCTAAAGACCCAGAACCTGAATAATATATCAAAGCTGCTCATCAGAGCCTGTGATGCAGTCTTACCTGCCCACGAGGGCATATAGGGACTGCACACAGATCTCATCATAATTTTTCCTTTCAGCTGAACCTGACGGGACAGCCATAGACGGATGAGTACTTGTTATTTTTACTGCTTATTATTACTAATTGTGTATTACACTATGAAGGTGATAATTATTAACATTGTTATTAGTTTGCCTAATCACAAGCATTTTTGCACACAGCCTGTTGCTTGTTATGTCCCTCAGCAGCCTTGTGCCCCGCATGGAGCTGGTGGCTTTTGTCGCCCCTTCCCAAGTATTAAGCAACTTGACTCGGCTGACTTGTGCTCTCCTCACAGATTGCTTAGCTCCGGCTGGAGCTAAAAAAAAAGCTTTAAAATATAATTTGTTTTATGAAACGATATTATTATTTTTTAAAACATAATTGTATTGTTACTGTTTTCTATAAGAGTCTCTTTTTTCACAGAAAATTGAGTGCATCTGCTGGGCTCAGCAGTTCTGCATTGACCGAGATATGCGCTTCGATTGACACTGCTTGCAGCACTATTGCCGTCTTGGTGCCTGCTTGCTGTCTAGCAAACAGGGTTCCCTCAGTATTGTTTGCATACTTACTGTGTGGTTTAGCCAGAAGTTTACACAGGTGGGTATCCCTGTATACTGCTTCCTGCAGTAAAGCGAACAGAGTAGACCAGTAAAGGTCACCAACCCACTGTTCCTCAGGGAACGAGGTTACCACCCTAGTACAGTACTGACCCGGTGCAAGTCATCTAACCAGTACTAAACCAACCGGTTACCATTCCGGTACTGCTCCAATTCACGTACCCTACCAAGGGTACCGTACCAACCCAGTACAAGTCACTGTACCGTGGTTCACATACCGTACCGATGGTACTGTATTGTACCAACCCGGTGCTAAGGCACCATAGCAGTATTGAACTGACCTGGCAGTTTTACTGTGCTGTACACTGTGTTGCTGCTTGCGTCATGCCTGGGTTTGATCCTTGTGACATGTGCAAGGCCAATCTGCCAGTGG